>NC_081167.1:3750209-3797709 GCF_012432095.1 Onychostoma macrolepis | reverse complement strand
AAAAAAAAAAAAAATTTAGTCACACACCGGGCAAAAGCGCAGCGCTGCATCTAGGAGAACTCAGAGGTATCACACACACACGCCAGACGCTTTGCGTTCAAATCAAGTAGCGGTCTAAAACAATTTATTTAATCACCAAACGGACATGAGTTTGCTTCAAGTATGAACAATGTGGCATAAATGAGTTTGAAGTTCGGTGTTTAAAAAAACAGAGCAAGCGGAAAGAGAACACGTGATCTGTATTACAGCTCTCTATATGAAGCATACAGACTTTATTAGAGCCACAGAAAGACAAACGTTTTGCTGAAAAATGCACAATACATAATTTATAGCCTAGGGTGAAGTCATTATATTTGTCCCAAATTGTTGTGAATGTACATAATGTAATTTAATAGAAAACTATGTGAATGGCGCTCTGTTCCGCGGCAGGCTTTTCTGTCAGCTGTATTTAAATGCGCGTCTGGAGTTTCCCGCTTTGTGCAGCGCGCAGTGTCACCTCTCAAAATAAACAACACGTGATGTCAGTGATTTCCGCTCTCTCGTACTGTATAATGCCAGTGGTCCCTTCTCAGCCACTCCAGCAACGGTTGCAAACCGGAAAACTATCGGCATGGATTTTTGCCGATAACCGATAGTTGTGGCAATCAACTATCGGTGCCGATTAATCTGCAAAACCGATGAATCGGTCGGCCTCTAATAAATAAATATATATTAGAGGTCGACCGATATATATATATGCATGCATTAAACTATACATTACAATTATATCATATAAATGAAAAACTTCAAATAATGAATACAACAAATACATTAAATTATAAATTAAAATGCTCCATCGGGACAAGACCACGGGAATCAGATAAGCCCTTTACACAATCTGACATGGCTGTGGTTGGAATTGAACTGCGGGTTTCATCTGGCCAGAGGAGAACTGGCCCCCCGACTGAGCCTGGTTTCTCCCAAGGTTTTTTTCTCCATTCTGTCACAGAGGGAGTTTTGGTTCCTTGCCGCTGTCGCCTCTGGCTTGCTCATTTGGGGACACTTAATTTCTAGCGATTATCGTTGATTTGATTGCACAGATACTATTTAAACTAAACTGAGCTAGACAATGACATCTCTGAATTCAATAATGAAATGCCTTTAACTGAAAATTGAGTGTTTAATCTTATCATTATACATTACTGACACTCTGTCCTCCAATTTGATACTGTTAAGTGCTTTGACACAATCTGTATTGTTAAAAGCGCTATATAAATAAAGGTGACATATTGTGTCATACATCTGAGTGCAACAGGTTATTGGAGAAAAGCCAGACCTTTTCTCCAATAACCTGTTGCACTCAGATGTATGACACAATATGTCACCTTTATTTATATAGCGCTTTTCAACAATATGTTTTCTATTTGGTCAGATAAATGCAAGCTTGCAGGAGCAGACTATTGGTGTCCTACATATTTCACCAGATAGAAGTCATTTCACGAGTATCCAGTTATGACATTTTAAATTTAGCGTTTGCAAGGTCAAAATTAATTTTTTTATTTAAGTAATATGAATTTAGAAAATCGAGTGAATTTTCATTTCATGTAGACTTTAAAGGAACAATTCACCAAAAAATTAAAATCAGTCATTTAACATTGTTTGTTTCTTTATTTATGGTGGTGTTCAATGATAATCAGTTGTTGTACAGTATGACTTGGAATATAGCGAACAAGACTAGTGATTGACCGATATTGATTTTTTTTATTTTTTATATAACAATACGATACCAATTATTTTGCGAGTTTATGTGCCCGATAATCGATATGCAGAACCGATATTTATGTACTGTTGTACTTCTGTTTTTGACACAGTGATTACAGCACCATTGAACTGAACAAACCATTTTATTTATAACAATCACTCCCTCCTTGCATAGAAAACAAAACAAATCTTATTTATACACCAAAAATAGAGGGGTCTGAAAGTGCAAAAAAAGAAGACGGGGAAGGACTGCACATTTCACCACCTCCACTTTTGCAAACCGTCTGGTGAGACTCTCTCCAGCATCTCCTGTCTCATTGTTTTAATCCCATGAGAGGAAGGACCTTGGCTGCTGAGCAACATCTTCAGAACTTTGATAGATAGGATGATGCTGAACTTTTGTGCAGGTAGCCCAAGGTCCTGCTGGATCACTGATAAACGCTGTTTGGCTAGTAATGAATGATTAAAATGGATGGCACAGCTTCTCAGCACTGACAGAATATTATGGACAGCTCTTTGTGAGTTGAGGCCATCGTTGACAACAAGCTGTAATATGCGGGCACTGTCGCTCATGTCTGGCAGTTCAGCAATTCTCATACCTTTTAATAATGTTAGCACCACTGTCCCTGAGAACAAGAACCACTCTGTCTTTGTCAATTTCCCATTCTTCCAGCATTCCCAAGAACATCTCACTAATGCACTCCCCAGTGTGTGATCCAATCATTGCTTTTGTGTTTAGAATTACTTGTCTGCAAATCCACTGGTAGTCAATGAAATGGCATGTTAGACTCATTTGGGATTCAGTTGTACCAGACCAGCAGTCTGTGGTAAAAGTTATAACCTGCTTTATCAGGTTTTAGCAGTGCTTTAACATTCTCAACGATACTGTTGTGAATACTGGAGAACACCTCTGTTCGGTAGAACTTCTCACTCTTTAGAGTATATCTCGGTTCTGCAGTAGCCATGAGTCTCTGGAAGCCTTTATTTGAAACAAAGCTGAAAGGCCAATTGTGTGTATAAATCATTTCTATAATCATCCTGTCTAGTTTTTTTCTTCTACTTTGTCTGCTTATCAAACATCATAGGAAGAGAAGCATGTATTTGATGCATTTTCCTCTCCAGCATCTCTTTTTTCTTTGCCTCTTCAAAGATATTTGAGCTACAGATTGGAGGTATTTTTGTTGTTTTATATTTGACCCCATGCTCACATTGTTTTGGCATTCTTTGCAAACTGCCAGCCCTAGCAATGACTGAGTGAAGTAAGTTCATACTTCACTTTGGTTTTTCCTCCTTTCAGTCATCTAAAAAATAAAATATAAAAGTGTTGAAAATTAGCAGTCTTTCATGTTAAATTTAATCTTCATATTACAACAATAAAAACATTTTTTTAATATAAAAAGCATCAGCAGTCAACACTAATATTAACAATAAGCAAAACAAATTCTGAAAACACCCACAAGATGGCGGTGTTTATCAGTAAATCCAATATGATGAAACCGATATCTGATTATGGTAAAATGCTTAAATATTGGGGAAAAATATTGGTAAATCGATATATCGGTCGATCTTTAAACAATCAAACACATTTTACACAATTTATTTTGTGTATTTGATATTTGAAAACATTATTTGACATACTCAAAGAACTTAAGTTTTAAATTCAAAATAGGTCAGTTGTGTGATTTGTGGGTGGGAGTGATGGTATTTATGTGCACGCTCTGTTTGTGTTTTTGCAGTGTTGAGTATTTTATCTAATTACAGGCATGTTGAAAGCAACGACTGATCAGAAATATTTACTGTAGTTTAGTTAGAATGAGCTCAATATCTTGCCACAAGTTTACTGACTGCATTCTACACACTCGCATATCCTCTCATTATAACAAAGATAGTGTGGACACAATATGAATAAGAGTTCCTTATCAAAATGGTTTCTCACGTTGAGTTTATGATGCTTGGGGCAAAATGTTTTCCTCCTATACTGGATCCTGATTTGTTAAAGTTTTTGCAGCTGCACAAACCTATGGCGTTTCAGCCCACCAAAACGGACAGGCCGACTTGCCTATTGTTATGACCCCTGGCTCAAAGGGAAGCAACAAAACCAGGGACACACGCAAACACATTTAGGCTCAAAGGAGAAGAGCTTTTATTAATATAAAATTAACTCTTTAATAAAACAAAACAAAAGCAGCAATAATATTTCTGTAAACGTCAGCATCAGCAGTGTGTAATGCAGGGTGCCTGTGCTGTTGTAGTGTTGTGAAATACTCAAAACAATCTCAAACCTAACACAACACAAACAGTATCCCAAGCTCCTATTCGTAGTCTCCAAGGCTCCACCAACTTGACACCCTGCAAAATCTGCTGGCAAAGGGAGCTGTCAAAACCCCAAGATGGACTATTGATTGACTGACTGAATGAATTAAAAAAAAAAAAAAATTTTACCTCAAGATGGACTATCACTGTGTATTTGCCCTGTATCAAATAGGAGTCCAATTGTTGTTACGACAAATGCTTCCAACTTCGGTTAGGGAGATCTGCGCAAGGGCAGCCCGGCGTTCGGTTCCTGGTCTAGTCTGGAGCAATGCCTGCACATTAGCTGTTTCAAAATGCTGGCAGTTTTTCAGGCCCTCAAAACCTTCCTGCCAGCCCTGAAAGTGCACCATGTCCTTGTCCATTCGGACAATATGACAGTGGTGGCCTTCATAAATACTAAGGGTGGCCTCAGGTCGTGGTTTCTTTACAAGATGGCAAGACACCACCTCCTATGGGCTCAGTGCAATCTGGGCTCACTGAGGGCAGTGTACGTGCAAAGCATACTGAACCAGGGAGTGGACATGCTGGCCTGGAGCAGTGTATTTCCAGGAGAATGGAGACTTCACCCCCAAATGGAAAGGCAAAGGCAGACCTTTGAAAGTGAAAATGAAGTGACGTGTGGCCAAGTATGATGACCCATACTCAGAATTTGTGCTCTGTTTGTGCACTTGGATGGGTTAAATGCACAGCATTGAACACACATACACACCATGAACACACACCCAGAGCAGTGAGCAGCCATATTGCTGCGGTGCCTGGGGTGCAGTTGGGGGTTTCAGTGCCTTGCTCAAGGGTCTCACCTCGGTCGTGGTATTGAGGGTGGTAGCGTTGGCTATTCACTCAGGTCTGACAATTCTTTCCAGACCTAAGACTCTAACCTGCAGTCTTCGTCTCAGACTCTCTAACCATTAGGCCACAAATGCCCCCTTTGCTTCAGAAGACAACTCTCATTGCTCAGCATTTTTCTCTAAGGAACAGGACATGCTGGCCAGCCAACGAATGGCCCAAGGCCCACCAGCACATTTCATACATAGTGGTAATTCAAAGTGCTTTACATAAAAGGAAGTGAAATAGTCATTAAAAATAATCACAACAATAAAAACGAAGTGATTTTAAAAATTGATTTAAAAAGAATTTAAAACATTTAAGAATAGAAAATGATTATACATAGTGCAATCAGTTCGGACGTAGCATAGTGCTCATTCAACAAATGCACAGCTAAACATGAGTTTTGAGTCTGGATTTAAATGTGGCTAATGTTTTAGCACATCTGATCTCTTCTGGAAGCTGGTTCCAGCTGCTATCATAATAGCTAAAAGCGGACTCCCCTTGTTTTGTGTAAACCCTTGGTATTTCTAACTGACTCGATCCTAATGATCTGAGTGGTCTGTTAGGTTTATATTCAGTTAGCATGTAACTCCAATGTATTTAGGTCCTAGGCCATTGAGAGATTTATAAACGAGTAAAAGTACTTTAAAATCAATCCTAAATGTAACTGGAAGCCAGTGTAAGGACCTGAGGACTGGTGTGATATGCTCAAATTTTCTGGTTCTAGTCAGAATCCTGGCAGCAGCGTTCTGGATGAGCTGCAGCAGTCTAATGGTCTTCTTTGGAAGGCTGGTGAGGAGACTATTACAATAATCCACCCTGCTGGTGATTTAAAGGCATGAACAAGTTTGTCCGAGTCTTGACTGGAAACAAAACATCTAATTCTTAAATAATTAATTCTTAAATAATTAGCATACTATCATTTTGAGATGATAGTATGCTGATTTAGTTACTGCTTTGACATGACTACTAAAACTAAGGTCTGTCTCCAGAAACACCCAAAGATGTTTGACTTGGTTTTTAGTTGATTGATCCCTAGACTTAAGGTATACATTCACCTTGAGAACTTCATCTTTGTTTCCAAATGCGATGACTTCAGTTTTCTCCTTGTTTAACTGAAGAAAGTTCTGGCACATCCAACAGTTTATTTCATCAATGCATTGGCAGAGGGAGTCAATGGGTCTATAGTCATTTGGAGATAAGGCTAGGTAAATCTGGGTATCATCAGCATAGCTGTGATAGGCAATTTGGTTCCTTCTCATTATTTGACTTAGTTTGTCAGTCTCTCCACAGTAGCAAAAAGAGTGCGAGTGTTGAGATTTTACAAAAACCACTGAGTGGATTATCATTATAGGATGGATGTGTACACACACTTCCAACACACATTTATGTTCAAACAACTTGAAGTGAATTTTGCATCCAATGACCCCTTTTAAAAAAAAATTTCAGTAGATAAAATTCATAAAACAGTTTTTGAAAGTTTGAAAATTATGTGATCTAGGACCTTTTTAAATAGTGTGTGCCATTTATAAAGACTGTTCCATGGACACGCTTGGCAGTTTTTTGGAACCCTAATGGTGTCTAGTTAAGAATTTTTGTTGTTGCCAAGGTCAACTAATGTCACTTGAGGTTCTTTTGGCGGCCATCTTGAAATGATGTCATCGCGAGAGGCAAAAAACACAGATTAATTCCTGAACCATACAACATACAAACACATATGAACCCACTTTTTTATATAATTCTGACACCAGAAATCAAATGGAAAGGTCAATGACATGATACAACCACTCTTTATTGGTGAAAAACAGGCAAATTACACATTTCTCAGCTCAAAACAATGTAACTTTTGCTATTTTGTTCCGCAATAGTTTCCTGCATCAGACAAATGACACTAGATTTTCTCTCATGCCAATTGCAAGGTTGTTAAACGGATGTCAGTCACTCCAAGTGACATAAATGGCAATCTGATAATACTAGCTAATTGAAATTAAGCAAAAGTCATCAAAACACCGTTTCAGTCTCCAGTCATCAGTCTCCACCTCTTCAAACGTGACTCCGCTGGTGGTTTGTTTTTTCAATATCTTTGCAATGAGTGTATAATCAAAACAAACAAGTTTGTTAAAAATCTAAAATATAACCCAGAAAAAAATCTACACAAATCAAAGTAGAAATTGGCATGAACAGCAGCCCAATGCTGCTACATTCTAACTCCTTGTTTGCCATCGTAGCTACTCATTGGTTACTTTTAACTGCTAGTTACGTATTTCAGATATCAATCGTCACTCAGCAAGATACAGCAAGAAGATTTTACATCTGATGTGGATCTCCCTTTTTTACAACTGGAAATGTCACTACTGTACATTGATAATATGGGTATATACAGGTGCATCTCAATTAATTAGAATGTCGTGAAAAAGTTTAAGTTATTTCAAAAAGTGAAACTTTCATATATTTTAGATTCATTGCATGTAAACATTTCAAAAGTTTTTTTTGTTTTAATTTTGATGATATGAGCTTACAGCTCATGAAAGTCAAAAATCAGTATCTCAAAAAATTAGAATATGTACATTTGAGTTTCAATTAATGACCATCCCTACAGTATAAATTCCGGGTATCTCTTGTTCTTTGAAACCACAATAATGGAGAAGACTGCTGACTTGGCAACGATCCAGAAGACGAACATTGACGCCATCCACAAAGATGGTAAGTCACAGAGGGTCATTACTGAAAGGTGTGGCTGTTTACAGAGTGCTGTATCAAAGCATATTTAATGCAAAGTTGACTGGGAGGAAGAATTTGGGTAGAAAAAGGTGCACAAGCAACAGGGATGACTGCAAGCTTGAGAATACTGTCAAGCAAAGCTGATTCAAACACTTTGGAGAGCTTTACAAAGAGTGGACTGAAGCTGGAGTCAGTGCATCAAGAGTCACCACGCTCAGACGTCTTCAGGAAAAGGGCTACCAAGCCACTTCTGAACCAGAGACAACATCAGAAGCTTCTTACCTGGGCTGTGGAGAAAAAGAACTGGCTGTTGCTCAGTGTTCCAAAGTCCTCTTTTCAGATGAAAGTAAATTTTGCATTTCATTTGGAAATCAAGGTCCCAGAGTCTGGAGGAAGAGTGGAGAGGCACAGAATCCATGTTGCTTGAAGTTCAGTGTGAAGTTTCCACAGTCTGTGATGATTTGGGCTGCCATGTCATCTGCTGGTGTTGGTCCAATGTGTTTTCTGAAGTCCACAGTCAACGCAGCCATCTACCAGGAGATTTTAGAGCACTTCATGCTTCCTTCTGCTGACAAGCTTTATGGAGATGCTGATTTCATTTTCCAGCAGGACTTGGCACCTGCCCACACTGCCAAAGGTACCAAAAGCTGGTTCAATGACCATGGTGGTACTGTGCTTGATTGGCCAGCAAACCCGCCTGACCTGAACACTATAGAGAATCTATGGGGTATTGTCAAGAGGAAGATGAGACACCAGACCCAACGATGCAGATGAGCTGAAGGCCGCTATCAAAGAAACCTGGGCTTCCATACCACCTCAGCAGTGCAACAAACTGATCATCTCCATGCCACGCCCAATTGAGGCAGTAATTAAAGCAAAAGGATCCCCTGCCAAGTATTGAGTACATATACAGTAAATGAACATACTTTCCAGAAGGCCAACAATTCACTAAAAATGGTTTCTTTTTATTATTGGTCTTATGAAGTATTCTAATTTGTTGAGAGGGTTTTTGTTAAATGTGAGCCTAAATCATCACAATTAAAAGAACCAAAGACTTAAACTACTTCAGTCTGTGTGCATTGAATTTATTTAATACACGAGTTTCACAATTTGAGTTGAATTACTGAAATAAATGAACTTTTCCACAACATTCTAATTTATTGAGATGCACCTGTAAGTGTTATATAGTACCGTCAAATGAACTTACCTGCTAGATAGCTAGCTAACATAGCTACTTAACAGTGGTGGAAGTATTATTCATCTACTCAAGTAAAATACTAATACCGCACTATAAAAGTAAAAGTATGGACTATCAACAAAATGTACTTAACTCTCTGGGGTCTGAGGGTGTTTTGAGGCCCTGGAGAAATTGACACATGCCTTGACATTTGTGCTTTTTTCAGTTGCTTATAAACATTTTAATGGCTAAAGTCTAAAAGCACTGTATTCAGCACAAACTGGGCTACAATAATATGTGACCAGCATGCATGTACGTGATTGTGTTTTTGAGAAAGCATCGTTTATGTGTGGTTAGTGAAAAACTAAAAGTTTACAAGATTTGTTCACAAGACTTTTGAGAACTGGATCTTGTAGCCTAGAATTTTTGCTTCAAAATGATCTGAAAATCATCTTACTCGCTCATTCAGAGAAAACAATATATTTATTTAAATTTAAGACACTTTTTGTGTAGAAAAGGTATATGCTTGAATCATGCATAATGCTGTGATTCACACCTGAGAAGACAAAGGCCCACATAATGAGCTATTCAGTCACGTATGTGACAGAATTGCTACAAGAAAGAATTTGAGGAAAAACGTAGAAAAAATGTATTGTTTGTTTGTAGTTTTAGAAAATATATATATATATATATATCTCACATAAAATAACTTGAGATTCACTTGCGAGTGCAGTTAAACTGTTTATTAGGAACAAACAAATAAACAACAGAAGAGTCAAGACGTCGTGGGTGCAATATCCAAAACAGTGGCAGGAAACTGGAACCCAGGAAAACGGGAGACAGCAGAAACAGCACGAGAAAACACAAAACAGATGTGAGCAACACAATGAACGGACAAAGAAAAAGCAAACATGGACAATATATACACTACCAGTCAAAAGTTTTTAAACGGTAATATTCAAAGCTGAATTTTTAGCATTATTACTCCAGTCTTCACAGTGTCACATTATCCTTCAGAAATCATTGTAATATTCTGATTTGCTGCTCAAAGGTTTTTTTTTTTTTTTCTCTCCATTCTGTCACAGAGGGAGTTTTGGTTCCTTGCCGCTGTCGCCTCTGGCTTGCTCAGTTGGGGACACTTAATTTCTAGCGATTATCGCCGATTTGATTGCACAAATACTATTTAAACTAAACTGAGCTAGACAATGACATCTCTGAATTCAATAATGAAATGCCTTTAACTGAAAATTGAAAATTGAGTGTTTAATCTTATCATTATACATTACTGACACTCTATCCTCCAATTTGATACTGTTAAGTGCTTTGACACAATCTGTATTGTAAAAGCGCTATATAAATAAAGGTGACTTGACTTGACTTGACTCAAAAACTGTTGTTGTTGTAAACGGCTGAGTATTTTTTTTTTTTTTCCCCAGGTTTTTTTTAATAGAATATTCAGAAGAACTGCATTTATCTGAAATAGAAGTCAGGTCAAGTTATCTTTATTTATATAGCGCTTTTAACAGTACAGATTGTCAAAGCAACTTTCCAGTATCAAAATAGGAAAATAGTGTGTCAGTAATGTAAAATGACAAAATTGAACACTCAATTTTCAGTTAAAGGCATTTCATTATTGAATTCAGTCATGTCATCATTCAGCTCAGCTTCAGTTTAAATATCTTGTAGCATTTAAAAATGTCTTTATCATCACTTTTGATCAATTTAAAGCATCCTTGCTAAATAAAGCGCCCCAACTAAAATGATTAAATAAATGAGCATGTTGATAGGCTTATCAGGAGCAACTATATTATTACATTAGCAATCACCAATATTGCCCACGTGATTTTATATCATAGATGCACACATACTTTGCATGTATTATCATACAATACAAAAACATTTTATATCTGAGAAACTAAATTATTTGTTAAGCTCATTATAAACATGTTTGAGCAGGTATTTGCAAACAGAGTAGGCTATTTCACAGTAAAGATTGGTCTAAACTTTCTTAAACATTACTTTTATATTGTCTAAACATTACTGTTATATCATTGTTTATAGATCATATAAGCATCCTCACGTCTTGCAACATTTAAATGCAATGAAAGGTTGCCTATCATATTTCAAAATGTTGCACTTGATTTCACACATTTTGGAGTCTGGAGTTATAGTTTGGGAGAAGTCCAACTAGTCAATGCGTTCAAGTTTGTCACAACACATTATCTAATGCCAATAAGAAACATTACTTACTCTGTATAAAAGATCTCCTCTGCTGGCTAGGGTTGTGATGGTGAGGAAATTTCCCCACCGGTTAAACGACGTGTAACAACACCGGTAGTACTGGTATCACCGTGGGGGTGGTTGGGGGGATGGGGTTCCCCTCTTTTTCACGCTTTCCTTCACTTGTAAATAGCTTGTAAATAGCTTGTAAAAGCAGGGTGCACATTTTACTTTCACTTTCAAATAAATAATAAAAATACACCATTCTATAGGCTATACCTAATATAAAATAACAAATAACTTACACAAAGTTTAAATAGCCTAGGTAGGCCTATACAAAACAGAAAATCAGCAAACAATGTGGAACCAATTAAATAAGAAACAAATGTTTAAAAAAAACTTCTAAAATCACCATAGATAAACGGCAAAAGTCAACAAGCTTTTCAAAATGCAAAATATTGCCAAACATGCGCTTTTGCTTTTCGTTTTTGAAATCTAATCTATGATGCGACTGTCGTTCAGCACGCTGTATTGAGCTGCCGCATTCAGTTTTTAATTGTAGTGTCTGTTCTCTTACTGAACTAAATGATTATTACTATTAAAAAAAAAAATCAAAACAACGGTGGGGGACGGTACTGCGGTGGGCAAGTGACATACTGGTGTTGCGGCTTAACACCGGTGTCACCACCAACACCGTCTATCGCAGCAAGCCTACCGCTGGCTCCAGCTGCACGTTTTGTTTGTGAGATAAACAAAGCTTAATCCTCTCAGCTGAGGTAAATACAAGGCTTTTTCCTCTGTGCATCTTCTGAGGTAAATACAAGGCTTATTCCTCTTAGCGTAGTCTTCCAAAAACGAAAAGTATCTGAGATGAACATGTTGCTGCTTTGTTTATGGTGATATGGGTGTTTACATGCCGCATGTCTCATGTGGAGATTTGTAAAATCAATAGTGTGAGCAGCGCGTGGGCGTGACCTAATTAGAGAGAATGAGATCAAACTGGAAAAACTGGACCTCTTGTTGGTTTCATACGGATTACTTTATCACAGAATATTTTTCGGTAAGACTTACTTCATTTAAGAGTAGCCATGTCAAGCTTTCTATAGATATATTTCTCATGTCTCGGTGTAAAGTATTCGCTGAGTTTCCAGGGCTCCAGACAAAAAAATCGAGTAAGGAGCCATTGTCTCCTATAAGAAAAAACTTGGGTGCCAAATTATATTTTTAGGTGCCACGGAATAAACTTTTATTAGTTTTTTTTTTTTTTTACATTGACATTTCCATCATACAGTCATGTGTTGGTCTACTCTTTTCTTGACTTTATCTGCATTTTAATCCATCTTGTAGATGACCTGGGAACTAAGGTTCACTTAAAGTAGGACCTAAACGTCTTTTCCAACTTGAAATATACAGTCACAAAGAATTATTACACCGAATCTGTACCAATATCATGGACCATAAGCACTTTTAAGTAATTGCAATTTAATAAATTTAAGTTGGTCCAACTTAAAATAAAAATAGAACACAACACATTTTCAAACTGTTATTTGTCAATGTAACTCTTAATGTATTTGTCTTAATATAACTCTTAATATAATTATCAAGTTCACTTAATGTATTTCTTTAATTATATAGCGGATTCTCCGAGATAGGTATAAACGGAGGTTGGAGCCAGCTCCAAATGGGCGGGACTTGTTAATATTCCCTACACCAAACTCATATTTATTCAATGACATCATTGCCTTTTGAAATTTAATCCAGCTGTATTGCGGTTCTTGTCTTTCCATCCCCAACTGCAAGACCTCTTGAAATTATAATTAAGACTTTTCTTATACCATTTAACACGTATAAAATTTAAGGCCATAAAAAGTTTTAAATAAGTAAATTGAGAGGTTTTTAAGGACCCGCAGTATTTAAGTTAGCCCGCTGAGCAGGGCAGTGATGCATTTTGGTAGCCCAACTGGAAAACGCAATAGCCCCGTGATTTTGCGAGCCCTGGGTTTCCTCAATTTTTTAAAGAAAAGTCAACTGATCGCTTTTTACAGTGTTAGTTTGGGCTCCTCCTCAATGCATCCTATAGAAATGTTGTCAAATCTCTCGCACATCCAGTCGGTTTTTCTTCATTAGTAACACACTGGTTGGGGAGCTCTGTGTGAAGCAAAACCGTTGTTTGTCCATTGGTCAAAAGCGGAGGACAGTCTACACAGCAACTGCCTAGAAATGCTGGAAGTATGTCGGGCCTGTCAAACCTTCCTGCCAGATTTGAGGGAACACCACGTCCTGGTCCGCTTGGACAGCGTGACTGTTGGGTCCTACATAAATTACCAGGGAGGGCTGTCATCGAGGCACCTTTTCGTGCTAGTAGAGAGCCTCCTGGAATGGGCTCAGCCCAACCTGTGCTCGCTGAGAGCAGCACACGTTCCGGGCAAACTGAACCAAGGAGCAGACATGTTGTCACGAAGCAAGGTCCCCTCAGAGGAGTGGATGCTTCATTCACAAACGGTTCAGAAAATTTGGGAAGTCTTTGGCAAGGCGGAAGCAGACCTCTTCGCCTCAAGACAATTCTCATTGCCCAATCTATTATTCCAAGGACAGGGATGCGTTGGCCCACGAATGGCCCCATCTCCTTCTCTTTGATTTTCCCCCTATTGCTCTGATCCCACAGGTAATCGGGCAAATCAGGGAACAGGAACGCAAAGTTCTTCTGGTGGACCCGCTCTGGAAAAACCAGCATTGGTTAGCCGAGCTGTCACAGCTGCTTATAGTAGCCCCATGGCCCATTCCCCTGAGGCGGGATCTTCTCCCGCAGGCGAACAGGAAGATATAGCACCCCCAACCAGAGCTGTGGACTCTGCATTTTTGGCCACTCGATGGGAGCCTGCATGCCTCCCAGAGTGTGTTGTAAACACCATTTCTCAGGCTAGAGCTCCGGCTACAAGGCACCTCTACGCCACTAAAGTGTTCTCCACCTGGTGCTCAGACCGCGGCGAGGACCCGTCCGTCTGTGACGTATCAGTGATACTGTCCTTCCTGCAGGAGCTGTTGGATAAGGGGTGCACCCCATCCACACTCAAGGTCTATGTAGCGGCTATAGCAGCTTCTCACGCCCTATATATGTGGGCCAGTCGGTGGGCAGAGACAACCTTGTTGTCCGTTTTCTGAGCGGGGCCAGAACGCCCCATGGGTGCTGAGGCTGTGCGAGACTTTTTGAACGATCACCCAAGGTCTAGAGCTTAACCCGCTTGCCTAAAATGTTTGCTGTTCTTGTTCCTTTGGACCCTGAGGTGTCTAGGACAAGATTACACGTGTGGTCGTTCTTCTACCTTAGCACGGCGTGATTTGTACAGTGTTCCCATAGCATCTTTTAGCAAGACGCAGTACGAGTGAAGTATCGAAAGGGAATGTACTGTTACTAACATAACCTCAGTTCCCTACTGCGTTGCGAGTAGTATTTGAGGTAGAGATTATGACAGGCCTCATGGTATTTAACATCTTTAGCAAAGAGATCTTCACCCTTGACTTTGTGAAGCAGACTATTTTATCCAAGAGCTTCTGTCATGAGCTCGATGCGCTTCCGTGCTGGCTCTTTGTTATTCCATGTTGGAAACTTGAAACCTCTTGGTTTTCCCGTGCACTTTTACTTCAAACTGATCACAGAAAATGCATTCTTTAGGAAAGATGGAGCATGCTGATGCTTGTGCAGTTTTCGACTTTTGAGGAGAATACTTCTGTATTGCAGAGGGCTGGTCTTAAGTAGCTAAAGTAGAACTTTTCTATCAATCCATCTTGGATGTGAAGTTCAGGCAGCAGTTCCTATGGTACCCAGTGTTCTCCAAGTTGACACCATCTAGTGTTTCCGGCAGCCGATCACAAACAGTCTTCGTAAAATAAGTCAAGTCAAGTCACCTTTATTTATATAGCGCTTTTACAATACAGATTGTGTCAAAGCACTTAACAGTATCAAATTGGAGGATATAGTGTCAGTAATGTATAATAAGATTAAACACTCAATTTTCAGTTATTGAATTCATAATATGAATTCTGTTATGATTAAGAACTATATTCTCATTCCGGCGTAATAATCAAGGAACTTTGCTGCCGTACCATGGCCGCAGCAGGTGCAGTGATATTACGCAGCGCCTGAAAGTAGTCCCCAGCTAGGTACCTAGTTATAATATAGCTGGGGACTACTTCCAGGCGCTACGTAATATCACTGCGCCATGGTACGGCAGCAAAGTTCCTTGATTATTACGCCGGAATGAGAGTATAGTTCCTAGCCAAATCGTCCTAGAAAATCGCAACTTTTCATTTTCTGCCGGTCTTAGTACACGATATAACTATACAGAAGAGTCAAGTTTTAAATAGGACAAATATCCAAACTCTTTGGTCATTTTTGAATGCGATGCTAGTGGTCCAATCGGATTCAATGATCTATGCTAAGCTATGCTAAAAGTGCTATCGCCAGACCCGGAGATCGGCTGAATGGATTCCAAAACGGTAAAACTCAACTTATTAACTCTGGGGGAGTTGGAGAATGAGCCTATTTCCAAAAAAAGTGGAGTGTTCCTTTAAAGTCTTACGGGGTTATCTGATCACTTTCTTCTTTCCCCTTTTCTTCATGGTTGGTTGTGTTTATATATTCTGCCATTGAGGAAAGATAAATATTAACATGAAATTAGTTTCATGGATCTGCAATTTCTGGTAGCCTATTTACTAACCAGTGGTGAAATGTAACTAAGTACATTTACTCAAGTACTGTTCTTAAGTACAAATTCAAGGTACTTGTACTTGAGTATTTCCATTTTATACAACTTCATACTACTATTGCACTGCATATCAGAGTCAAATACAATGTTACTCTTTACTCCACTCATTAATTCAGCAGTAATATTAATCCAAAAACATCATATACTGTATAATGGTAGAACACTGGCCGGGACCATTTTACTGCATTACTGACCAGTAATACTTTTACTTTTGATAGTTTAAGTACCATTTTGTTGATAGTCTATACTTTTACAGTGTGGTATTAGTACTTTACTTGAGTAGATGAGCTGAATAATACTTCCACCACTGTCATTAACCCCCTGGGGTTGAAGCCCACACTGGTGCAGTCTGTCTCGTACTCTTACTCTTGTCAGTTTTGATTGTACAGATAAGAATAAGGTATCTTTTGAAACTGCAATGGGTCTACTTTTATTTGTGTATATTTATAACAACAAAATAATGTGCTTTTGTAAAATAAAGAAAATAAACAGGGTGCGTTCTCTGCCTGCTCGGTCTCTGTCACCTCTCTTCACAGACACGTAAATAAAACATGAATCTCTGCGAAAACAAAATGGCATAAGTTACACATTTTTTAACTGAAATGTTTTTCACCAATAAGAGTGGTTGTATCATGTCATTGACCCTTCCATTTGATTCCTGGTGTCAGAATTATATGAAAAAGTGGGTTCATTTGTGTTTGTATGTTGTACGGCTCAGGAGTTATCAAAATGTGTTTTTCGCCACTCGCGATGACATCATTTCAAGATGGCCACCAAACGAACCCCATGGGACATTAGTTGACCTCGGCAACATCAAAAGTTCTTAACTAGACACCATTAGGGTTACAAAAAACAGATTACAAAAAACTGCCAAGTGGGTGCATGGAAACTTTTATTCTTCCTGCCCTACTGGTAAATCAATCCCGCAAAGCCTCATTTTCATCACTTGTTAAATTCAATTTGGTGTCTAAACTGACTACTGTCTAACAGTTTTTGTTTAAATGAGCTCAGTCAGTCATGCTGTAACGTAGGGCTTCAACAACCTATTATTTTGATAATTGATTAATCTATCAATTATTAGAAATATTAATTGACTAATTGTTGATTTCACTTATTAATCAGTAGGCTTTGATTATTCAGCTTATGCAATTTGTTAAAAATATTGAGTTACAAATTCTATACGTTTTCTTATAAACTGTGCTATAGCTCCGCATTAGTTAAACCACATTATTGCAGGACTTTACATTAGGTCATAAGAGATCAAATGACTGTTCGACAACAAAAATAAAAAATTTCAATGTTGTTGATTTAAAGTTGACTAATTGATTCAGCCCTGCTGTAAAGGGACCATTCTTTGCTTGCTTTCTGTATGTAATCCATCCACAATTTAAAAAGTTTTGTTTGTCATAATCAATGCCTACGCATACTGCTTAGTTTGAGGAGTGATACACTGACAGTGGCGAAATGTTAATGTTATCTGCGTGAATGAAAATGAGGAATGTAGATATTCAAACAAATATGTTCAAGACGCCTGTTAAAAAAAAAGACAATTTTCAATTTTGGGTGAATCCATTTATGCCTAAAGTAAGCAGAGACTATTAGTGCTCAAGTACACCATTTTTCCCAAAGGCATCGTAAATATTTAATTTTATAATAATTTAATTTTTTTCTGTCACTGATAGATGGCTAACATTTCTCAATGTTTTCCCAATGTACTAAATTGCAGTTTCTCAAACCACTTCCAATATTCATGTTGACTTGCCTATTGCAGGACTTGCTGTGCTGAAGCACGTTTTAACACCAAGAATGAAAGCATCACACGTTGCCATTGAGACTATGAAGGAACACCTGGATGCTGTCTATGACATAACCGTTGCATATGAGGGAACACTCACAGCAGCCGGCCAGAGACATCCAGCTCCTACAATGCCAGGTATGTTGTTGTTATCATACATTCAGTTTGTAAACAGCATGTTTACTTGCATCAACTGAAACTAGCACAGGAAAGAAGGCAGACACACAGTGTTAAATCATTGATTGAGGGCTGGAAAAAAATAGATATGTGAATTTCCTGTTACTTCCTGTAAACAGTGAGTGTTACAATGTGTTGTTTTCCATTGGTTCCCAAAAACACTAAAGCAATAAGAGGTTTCATACAGAAAACATCCTGTTTTTCACAGGAATAAACAGTCGCAACATTTGTGTAGCTGTTTGGATATTGTCACGTCCTTCTTTATAAAAAACAAAACAAAACTAGTAAGCAACAGGCTGGCACAATATCAAAGTTTCAGTCATGCGTCACCGTTTCTGGGTCCCAAGTGCTCTGTCAGATCCCACAAGCAAACAACAAACAGAGCTTATACAGTACAGTAGGCTGTAATACTACTTAAAAATCATGATCCTGACCTTTATCTCCATACTGAAATCTGAGTTGACCAGAGAGAGATTCATCTTTTATGAATCGTTAAAATATTGGTGTCTGTGACAGTGAACTTTAAAAATGTTAGGTGAACACTACAGTCTCAAAGCTTAGCTTAAAGATATGCTATAAATGGATGCTGATCATAAATTGCTCTTAGACCTAGTAGAGACTTGAACCCGGAAAGAGTATTCATTACGTCATTACTTTGCAAGCGGATATTACGGTAGTAAAAAAACATATAATGTTCATAATCCTTTTTAAAAAAAAATCTGAACAACTCAGTGGAAAAAAAAGTCTAAAAGTCCAGTCTTTCTTTCTTTTTTTTTTCTCTGTGAAATATTTTTGGTTTTCCTTGTTTCTTGATTATTACACCGTGGACCACCACAGTGCAATTTGTCCACCACAGTTTCATAATGAACTGAAAATATATTTTTAAACTTCTCATTAAAATACAAAATATCTAACAGTGTGTTTTTGCACCATTGCTTTATCAAATCATCTTTCAATTGAACTAAATTGTGATGACGTAATGCACTTTTCAAATCACAAAAGGCTGTGATTTAATTAAATAATTATGGTCAGTGTTCACTTACATTTGAGGAGCTCATGATTGGGTGTTTCACTGCCTTAGAGTGACTCGATTCACAAATGTAGCAAAAAAAAACACTTACACTTTTAACACTTGCACTCTTTGCAATACTTGCTTTTTTTAATTTAAAAAATGATCCTCTAACACTAACTTTTTTTTTTCTTTTTTTTTAAAGAGACCCTCTAAAAAAATTTTTTTTTAAAGTTGCTATGTGTACTGCGTTAGGCTAACTGAGACTTGTCACAACACTTGCATATTATTGCTCTTTTGTAGGTTTTGATTGCTTCTGTTGTCCTCATTTGTAAGTCGCTTTGGATAAAATCGTCTGCTAAATGCCTAAATGTTAATGTAACTTCTATCTGTGCATGCACCGTGAGTTATACGTGCGTTTGGGAACACAATGTGTGCCAGGCTTTTCACGTTCTCATAATTTCTAACATTTTGTAGACAGACATTTACAGCATGTCATTACATTTGTAATGAAAAACGTCTTTGCTGGAAAAACTCCCAGCAGTTTTCTGCCAAAAATGAAACCTTGCAAGTGAACAAATTAAGACTAGAAATATTTTAATTTTACTGTTTAAAGTGAAATCATTTATGTAATTATTAAATAATAATTTTTATTTTATTTCACTTTCATAAACAGTTTTTAATTGTTGTTCAATTTTCTGTTTGTTTGTTTTCTGTCTGTTGGTTGTCTGAAATGCCTTTATCTAATTTAAATTCTCTGTGTGATAGAGTTCCTGTGCAAGGAATGCCCCAGGGTGCACATCCACTTCAACCGCTTGGACATGAGGGAAATTCCTGTGGAGCCAGTGTTCTTTCGCAGATGGCTACATGAAAGATTTGAAATCAAGGACAAGTGAGTTTCCGAAATAGCCCCTAGTCCATCACTCTTATTTATGCTTCACTATGTATACATAACTACATACGATTACACTTTATATTATTGTGTCCTTGTTACAGTGTAATTATACATTTAAGTACTTAGTAATATTAAATAACTACCTGTACTTACTGTACGGTTAGGATGAGGGTTTGGTTAATGGTTGTTGCATGTAAGGCTTTATTGCATTTAATATAGTAATAACATATAGCATAAATATGGCATAATTATATGCATGTAAAGTGTAACAAGGGCACTGTAAAAAAATTATAATAAAAAAAAGTGGGTACCACTTTATTTTAGGGTGTCTTTGTTGCACTTTACATGTACTTACTATTATAATAACAATAAATTATGAATAATTAAGTGTAACCAAGTAAGGAAATTACAAGTAACCCTAAGCCAAACCCTAATCCTAACCATATAGTAAGTGCATGTAGTTAATTAATATTAGGACTGTCTAATTGGCTGAAAAACTAAATTCGATTTTTTGTACTAAAATAGTATCAATATTCAAATTATATTTGAATTTAAAAGGCATAATTTCTGTTAGGAGGAAAAAAAGCTTTTGGCTTCTCTCCTGAGGCCACAAGAGGACGCATCGAGAAAAATATTACCGTACTAATGCACATTTCTTCAAAGCAACAAAAAAACAAGACTATCTTTGAAAAAAGTGCATAATGTTTAAAATAATATTTATAAACCATATATAATTACGTTGCTTAAACTTACATGATGTGTGTTGTTTCTAATTGTTTGTGACACGTTTTCAGTCCTTAGTATTAAACTATACATAGAGTAGCCTACTTTTTCCATTTAAAAACATGAAACATTTTCTTTTTCCGCAATATTTTGAATGAGCATCGCCGCATCCAGTGGGTTCAACTGGATAGGTTAAAGCATTAAAATTCAACGACGCCTACATCGTCATCACATCTTGTGTGCCACATATAAGGCTGCCTGACACGCATCTGAAATTCGAATGCAGTGTTTTTGCATTCGAATGTAGTTTATTTTTATTTTAAATTCGACGAATATTCGAAATTTGAATTTTGTTTTTTTTGACAACACTAATTAATATTGCTCAGTACTTAAATGCATAATTACACTGTAACAAGGACACCTTCAAATAAAATGTAACCAAAAAGTGTTACCCTACATACACTTGTTTTGGTTATGGTATGTTTGCAAAATCACTGATCACAGCAGGGATCCCAGGATCATGGAAAACTTGGAAAGGTCCTATAAGTTCATTGTTGCACACTGGTCAGAAAAAGTATTTCTATACTGTTACGTCTAAAAGCTACATGTACTTTTAAAGTGGTTGAACTAAAGTCAAGCCACAGAAACATTTAATGAGTGTGTTGGGTTATTTCCAGTTTGCTGAACTGAAAAAGATGTGCGTAAATTACAACATATAAAAATAGTGGTGCTGCCATTCGTTACACTACATCGCTGTTGATTAAAGTATTTTGGGTCCCACTTTATATTAGGTGGCCTTAACTACTATGTACTTACATCAAAAAATAAGTACAATGTACTTATTGTGTTCATATTGTATTGCAAAACACTTTTGCTGCTTTGAGGTGGGATATGGGTAAGGTTAGGGACAGCTTTGGTGGTTTGGGTGGGTTAAGGTGTAAGGGATGGGTCAACAGTGTAATTATAAATGTAATTACAGAAATTAATTACAGATGTAACTACATATAGGTATTTTAAAAAATATAAGTACAATGTAAAATCATGTATGTACACAATAAGTGCATTGTACCAAATAATTAATTTAAATGTAAGTGCATAGTAGTTAAGGCCACCTAATATAAAGTGGGACCATATTTTGTGAACTGGAAATGCTGGATTACTTTTAAAATTGTGATTTAGTTGCACTTTATAAATTTGTTATTCTTTCTGTTTAGGCTTCTGACCACTTTCTATGATTCTGAAGACTCTGAGAAAAAGTGCAGGTTCCCTGGAAAAAGCCAAAAGTCGCCTCTTAGTCTTACAAAGACATTGCCTTCTCTGTTGATTTTGGGTGGCCTCACTTTACCAATGCTGTTAACAGAGTCAGGTAGAAAACTCTATTTCAATACCTGGCTCTATGGGACTCTGATTGGATGGGTGTGGGTAAGTGTAAGTCCATAAACTAACCATACTGAAAAAAAATCCATTCTGACCACTCAGATGATACTTTTAGATTTCATCATTGGATTCTTTATTTCTCACCATAGTTTCTTTTTGGCTCATAGTATACTACTAACCAAGAGGCTTTTTTATTGTTTTTCATTTGTTTTATTTCATACTCTTAACTGTCAGAAGGTAAACACAGTAACACTGTGCCTGCACTGCAAACAAGTATGAGATGCAAAAAACTAAAACGTTCCATTTGTCGGCATAGTATTCTTGCAGAACTGTAGACAGATATTCCTATTTTGATTTATAATTGGAATGTTTCAGTTTTGTTTTGTTTGATGTCATTATTCACTTGCAATGTAGACCCAATGTGAGGGTTTCCACACGATCTGAGTTCAACTCTAATCTGAAATGCACAAATGGATAACAATGTAACACAGATACAATGTTTTGTATTAATGTTGATAACCATAGCAGTCTTGAAACATTTGTCATTTAACCATATCATTGGCCTTGTGGAACCACGTTTAAATTTCCAGTATGCAAGTTTTTCTTTTTTTCTTTTGTTTCTCTGTATGATTTGTGTGGTTCTGAATATGGCTTCTAACATCAATTGTGTTTACAGGGTCTGTATTTCATCATGATGTTCTTGAGAGTATTTGGGGTATTTTATTTTGTGCTGATTTTCATTGTGTAATGCAGGTGATTTTTGTTGGTTATGCATTGGGTTTTGGTTGTGTATTTACATCAGTTATATTTTTATTTTATTTGATGCCAAGATCTAAAAGGCCTGTCAGATATGGGCTTTTTTTTTTTTGTAAGCATTTGCACTGTTGCTAAATATTTCACAGATAGTTGCCAAAATTCCTGGTTGCAGAGGTATTAAATATTCAGTCAAAATTTTTTAAAAAAACTGTCTTTTCAACTTCATTATTCCAAACCTATGATTTTATTTTTTTGACTAGTCCCCCACTCAACCCATTTTCCATGTTTTTCCAGAATGTAATCAAGAGCAATAATTTGGTCCACATAAGAAATCTGAGACATTTTGTCATGAAGTCTCATAGTTCAGTGGTTGTTTTTTAAATATACAAATGACCTCATCTTGCTCATGCCATCTAATTGCTCTTTAAATCCTGTTGCTTTTATTAGAGGTATATATGTATTATTTAATTTAAGTGGAATACAATTCTAAATTGTATTATTTATTTGACATCTCCAGTAGTACTTAATGAAGATGTTTTTTGGTAAATGTTTAGAACTTTGGAAGACCATAAACATTACCAGAGCTTCAACAGGACTGGAAGCTTCCTGGAAGCTTCCGGGTCACTTTAGATATAAATGTCAGTGTAGGCTCCCACATTAAAAAGATTTGTTGACATACAGTTGGTTGCACTTACCCATAATTCATAATGTGATTGTCATTAAAGTCCATTATCTAAAAATATTCTGATGAGAAATGTATTTGAATGTTCGGAGAGTATGGGAATTTAAAATGAAAGTGAGGCAATAGCACAAATGCTTAACAGTAAGTTTATAACCCAAAACTTTAACCCTTAAATGGTATCAAGCACTTGTTGACAAAATCACAGATGCAAATACAGCAGGGTTCCCACAATCATTGAAAGCCTGGAAAAGCCTTGGAAATTTATTGTTAAAAAAAGTTTTGGGGATGCCATGTTGAAACTGTTCTTTGCAACAGTTTGGTAAAAGCTACATATGCTTTTAAAGTTGTTAAAATAATGTCAAGCATTTGTATTTAATCAAAGACATTTTTTAAAACAAAATCTTTAATAAGGTGACAATTACGCTTTTGCTAAATATATAAATTAAATAAAGACATCTCTGATCTTTAACCCTAAAATAAACCTTTCCAAAAAAAAAAAAAAAAACTTTTTCTCTTTAAAATAAAGCCTAGCTGAAACTAATGATTAACTTAAGGCACTTTCTATTCTTTCATTTAGTTTAAGTACAGATATAGTTTCATACAACTTTTGTCCTTTTCTTGATTTAATTTTTTTATTTATTTCAGTGGATTTGATTTGTGGTTATATGTCTGTGTATCATCAGATTTGTTTCTGACATGTTTGACATCAAAAAACGTGTGACTTATAGTAAAAAGTTTGTTTGGGCTTCCGTTAACATTACTGATGTCTTTTGTCACAGTCAAAACCATCCATGATTATTTTGAAGTCATAACCTTTCTTAAAGTGACTGTGTGATTTACCAATGAAACTGGCTGTGGGGCAGAGTTTGTCCTTAACTTATTTGGAGGGGGAAATCACACATTTATCATAGCATAATTAGAAGATCATCGGCAGAAGTGGAATCATTTGATATTTGATACAGTTTAATTATATACTATGTATTATGATTCTGAAGTCACGAAACTCTGTGAGACTGTGCAAAGTATTTCAACTGCAACACATTTTCTTAAACAGGTGCTGTATTGATGCCCATCTTTTAAAGACTTGTCCATGCAGTAAACACTCGTGATCATTTGTCTGTACCATACTCCTTCACAATAAAGTTTTTTTTTTTTTTTTTTTTAGTCTGATGTTTGATTTAAGTCTTTTTAATTATATTTGACATTTGAATTTTTTCTTCATAGAACACAAAGCCAATATACAAGATTTCAACATTCTCTTATTATAGAGCTTAAAGGTGTTTTAAGATGAAAATGCCCAAAATTCTCATGTTTTGTAGTAGTTCATACACTCAACCAAAATGATAGTTACAAACAGACCTGTGGTTCTATATCCAAGTGGAAGACCAGACGCAATGCTGAAAGCACTAGTGGAAGACAAATACCTACACCAGTCACAAGGAATCCCCTTGCAAATCATCCATACATGCAGAGATCACTGCACAGACCACTGGCAAAGGGAGTCACAGTCCATCTGTAAAAACGAGAAACGTGCAAGCTGAACTCCAAGTTGCTGCAGCACAAATCTCACAGAGTGACACTCCCTTGAATGCTGCCCATGTTGCCAAAAACACAAGTAGAGTGACAGTGAATCGATGAAGGCACAAACTGCCCAGCAAACTCGTACACATGAGAGATTACCTGTGTCACCCAGTGCACCAGTCTCTGTTTGGAAAGCACAGCACCCCTGTGTGCATCAGTAAAACAAACAAATAATTGTTTATGCCCAGCTGCTGTTGTATTAATGTCTTCAAAAACTTTACTATAGCTCCAGTCATGTCAGTTTGGTCTTCTGGCAGTGCAGCCAAAACAATAGGCTGGTTCATAATATGTGGGGACAAAATCTTGGGTAGAAATGGCTTGGATACAATGCGACACTAATCAGTCATTCTTGAGAAGTGGGACAAAACACAATGCAAAATTGAAAACAATAAAACCTTGAACTCAGACAAATGAAACTACATTTATGTATCTTATATGTACTAAGCTAGTGAGCTATGCTTTGATACAACTTTTCAAAATGTGCTTTTTACCTTGGACTGTAATATAATTTCAACTTTATCTTAGCATTCAAGATGTTTTTAACATTTCAAAACACATTCTCATGTTAGCAGACAGATTACACTTTCACATGTGACCAACAATTCCACAACAAATATAAAATATAGTGAAATATTATCAAAATATGTAACTGACGGAGGTGACCGAACTGACGGAGTTGACACATCTGACGGTGGTGACAAAAAATGGTGACAATCGGTGCATCTCTAAGTTAAAATATTCTAAAACTATACAACTGACCAGAGCCTGTGATGTACTCTGCAGAGGAGGACTGTGGCAAGGGGGTTGTTTAAAGTGACAGTTGCCCCTGATATTCCTTGATTTTATTACATTTTAATGAATGTCTGACGGTGTTGACAAAAAGTGGGAACACAACTTTGAAACCTTATGAAACATGCATGTGTCACTGAAAAACAATGTTGCTTTGATATGAGATATTAATTGTTACTTTTCATGAAACAAGGTCTTTTTCATCATTAAAAACATTTTTGTCCATGTTATAGCATATGAATGATTGAACCCTTCTCTGTGGACACTGTTTTAGATGTAGTGTAATATGACAATAAGTGTCATAGATTTCACATAATAATGATAAAATTAAATTGAAGGGGATACTTGTGTTAACTACATTCTATTATTAATCCCCATATCATTTACAATTTAAAATATTTCTTATAGCAGGTACAATTGCTGGACATGTTTTGTCCCATGTCTCAAGAATGACTGCATTACTCCAGGGGCCTCATTTATAAAATGTTGCGTAGAAACCGTCCTAATTTTGATCTTACGATCGTTTCTCAGAAATGCGTATGTGCGATTCATAGAATGAACGTACGAACAGAAAACGAGCGTACACGCCTCTTTCAGATGTGAAATCTATGAATTGCAAATTATCTTGAACTTGCGAGCAATTGAATTGTTTCAGTTCTCTGCCTTGTAAACGACTCCTAATTAATATCGTTAACATATAAAATATCACCAATCATCATAATTTAGAACAGCGACCTCCAAGAACAGCTTACATTTGAAAAAATCTGCATTACTCCGACAATAAAAAGTGCGTACGTCTGCTCGGACCCTGACGTGACGCTAAGCACTTTTCCACGTCAAAGACCGTTTTTATAAATATGAGCGCTGGCGTGGATTTAAGCGTACGCACACTCTAAGATCAAATCTGTGCGTGCGCACGCTTTATAAATGAGGCCCCAGCACAAGCAGGGAGTGCTCACTGATAAGGCATGGAGTTCACTCACGCTTCACTGTTGTAATGGCCAAGAAAAACGTGGTCTTAAATGACAGCCATTTAATATCAGACTCTAATATTAGCTCAAAAAATAGGGGATGACAGGGAATCGAGAACTGTATTCAGATTCCACGTCTGACTCCACACACCACATGGAGGACACAAACGATTAGCTCCTTTCAGGAAGGCAACAATTAACGGGTTAGACCCAAGCAAAGAATTTCTAAACTCAGATCAATGAGCCGCTAAAGCCACCATTTACTAATGTGGAAAGCACTACCTTTAGTGTGGAAGTTGAATGACCAAGTTCCAAAAGATGCTGAAAAAAATCTAAAATGCCTCCCACTAAACGGTGTAATTATTAGAACACTAACGGTTAGAACACTAGTCATAAACGGTTAGAAAACTAGTCATAAAACACTGTCCACTTTCAAGCGTACAACCTTCGTATAGACGCAGCACAAGCATTAAAAACAGTGTTTCTGCCACTCTGTGAACACTCCAAGAAAACCCCAATGGGCCCAGGGGCCACTCCCACAGTTTTAAACGGTCTGGATGTGGGTGCCAAAATTTCCCTACTAACTGACTCATTAGGTCTGGTCTGGTCTAGTCAAGTCAAGTCACCTTTATTTATATAGCGCTTTTACAATACAGATTGTGTCAAAGCACTTAACAGTATCAAATTGGAGGATAGAGTGTCAGTAATGTATAATGATAAGATTAAACACTCAATTTTCAGTTAAAGGCATTTCATTATTGAATTCAGAGATGTCATTGTCTAGCTCGGTTTAGTTTAAATAGTATCTGTGCAATCAAATCGGCGATAATTGCTAGAAATTAAGTGTCCCCAACTGAGCAAGCCAGAGGCGACAGCGGCAAGGAACCAAAACTCCCTCTGTGACAGAATGGAGAAAAAAAAACCTTGGGAGAAACCAGGCTCAGTCGGGGGGCCAGTTCTCCTCTGACCAGACGAAACCCGCAGTTCAAAAGTTTATATTTCTATTTTAATTTTGTTGCAATTTCTAACAATAGTAGTATTATGTAGTTAGGTATTTTATTATATTTTAGTTATTTTGTTATTTTTGGTTGATATATCTGGGGATATATCTCTGGGGGTCATCTGGGTGTCCTGGTCTCCGCTGACGATCAGGGCTGTAGACATCATCTCTTGGTGCTGATCCACCATCTGATCGGATACGGACTGAGAAACAGACTAGGAAAGAAACAGACAAATATTAGCGTAGATGCCATTCAACTTACGATGTAACGAGTACATCGTGTGTTATGGGGAGTGTTCGGTTCGGTTGATCTAATTAATGCAGCCTAACAATCCTTTAACGGATTTGAATAATAGAAGCGTATTAATGTGTTATGTGTAAGCCAGGCTAAAGAGATGGGTCTTTAATCTAGATTTAAACTGACAGAGTGTGTCTGCCTCCCGAACAATGTTAGGTAGACTGTTCCAGAGTTTGGGTGCTAAATAGGAATAGGATCTGCCGCCCGCAGTCGATTTTGATATGCTAGGTATTATCAAACGGCCAGAGTTTTGAGAACGCAGCGGACGTGGAGGACTATAATGCAATAAGAGCTCGCTCAAGTACTGAGGAGCTAAACCATTCAGGGCTTTATAAGTAATTAACAAGATTTTAAAATCTATCCAATGCTTGATAGGGAGCCAGTGCAGTGTTGACAGAACCGGGCTAATATGGTCATATTTCCTGGTTCTAGTAAGGACCCTAGCTGCTGCATTTTGAACTAACTGTAGTTTGTTGATCAAGCGTGCAGAACAACCACCCAATAAAGCAATAGTCTAACCTTGAGGTCATAAACGCATGAATTGACATTTCTGCATTTGACGTTGAGAGCATTGGTCGCAATTTAGATATGCTTTTGAGATGAAAAAATGCAGTTTTACAGATGCTAGAAACATGGCTTTCAAATGACAGATTGCTATCGAACAGCACACCTAGGTTCCTGACTGATGAAGAAGAATTGACAGAGCAGCCGTCAAGTGTTAGATAATGTTCTAGGTTATTACATGTGGGGTTTTTAGGTCCGATAATTAACACCTCTGTTTTTTCAGAATTTAGCAGTAAAAATTACTCGTCATCCAGTTTTTATATCGACTATGCATTCCGTTAGTTTCTCAATTTGGTGTGTTTCACCGGCCGCGAAGAAATATAGAGCTGAGTATCATCAGCATAACAGTGAAAGCTAACACCATGTCTCCTGATAATATCTCCCAAGGGTAACATATAGAGCGTGAAAAGTAACGGCCCTAGTACTGAGCCTTGAGGTACTCCATACTGCACTTGTGATCGATATGATACCTCTTCATTCACTGCTACGAACTGATGGCGGTCAGATAAGTACGATTTGAACCATGCTAAGGCACTTCCACTAATGCCAAAGTTTTGTAGTCTATTCAAAAGAATGTTGTGGTCGATAGTGTCGAACGCAGCGCTAAGATCCAGTAGAACTAATAAAGAGATACAACCACGATCAGATGATAGAAGCAGGTCATTTGTAACTCTAATGAGAGCAGTCTCAGTACTATGATACGATCTAAATCCTGACTGGAATTCCTCACAGATATCATTTTTCTCTAGGAAGGAATATAATTGTGAGGATACTACCTTTTCTAGTATCTTTGACAGAAAAGGGAGATTTGAGATCGGTCTGTAATTAACTAGATCTTTGGGGTCAAGTTGTGGTTTTTTAATGAGAGGCTTAATAACAGCCAATTTGAAGGTTTTGGGGACATATCCTAATGACAATGATGAATTAATAATAGCCAAAAGAGGATCTATGACTTCTGGAAGCAGCTCTTTTAGTAGTTTAGATGGAATCGGGTCTAACATACATGTTGTTGGTTTAGATGATTTAACAAGTTTATACAATTCTACTGGGCAGATGACAAAATTGTCCTACTGTCAGTGAGAGAAGAGCCTGAAACCATTGTCTTGCAGGCCACTATGGATTCGCTCACAGCAGATAATAGCCACACTCGACATAGAGTCCTCCAAATCAGTGGTAATGGGGGGAAAACATAAAGTATGTCTGGCCAGTTGTGCATCCAGACCCAGAGATCCTGTTTCGTCATTCAGGCAGTAAGAAATTTGACTGTCCATGAACATGTCTACCGCTGCATTCCCATACGTTCTCCATTATCATCTGCACCACTTCTGGGTGTAGAGTCCAATCTCCCAGCCATGTGAAAGAGCATCCACGGCCTGATTGATTCGGCCTGGTAGACACACTGATGGTAAGCAGGTTGGTCTGAGCCCAGACAAGCAGTTTGCAAGCCACCTAAATTGCACTCTGTACCTGATGATTGTTTAAAAAAAAATTTTTTTTTAAACATCACCCTGTTGTCTGTGCATCACCAGAAAATGTTTTCCACTAAGAACAGTATGAAAATGAAGAAGGGTAAGAAACCCTGTTGTCAGCTCTAGAACATTTATGTGCAATGTGCCCAGGGTCCCTTTCCAAGTGCCATTCACTTCACTTCTGCACCAGACTCCACCCCATACGAGAAGACTAGCATCTGCCCTGATGTCCTCCACTGAACAAAGGTCCCAATGGAACTTCTCTGCAGAGGAATTGCTTCTCTTCCAGGGTTGTAGAGCTTGCTTGCAATGATGTGTGACTTTGATCTTTGTGTAGATCTCTGGAGTTGAAGACGCCAGCATCGTGAGAGTAAAACCAATGGCATTGGTGGTTTGCAATTGTAGCTCTGTGTTTTTCTGTTGCAATCTCTATCTTACTATCACACTCTGATGTTTAAACTGCTAAAATGTAACTTAATTCTCACCATATTTCTGATATTATCTATCAAATTACTGTGATTAATTTCTCTATCGCTTCACTTCTTTTCTCTCTTGCTCAGTTTTTCATGAATTCAAACAACTGTGGTAAGTTGGGATCATTCAACGATCACAGTGAGTAATGGCTTCTGTTATTTTCATATGCACTGCTTGCCACATGTATTGCGTAGCCTTCTCTGTCAGCGGCGAGGGATTCACGTGATAGATGCAGAGAAATAGGCTGACAGAGAAGATTTCAGAACTAGAGGCATGAATCCAAACTTTAACTGAGAATAGTAAGAATGCCAGGGCTTTGGGGTATGGCTTTGGATGCGACTAGCTTAGCAAACCATGCACATTGTTCAGATCTGGTTGCAGAGCCCCTACAGCAGGGCGACTTGGTGATTGTGAGGCAGCATAGTCGTAGGACAAAACACCGCTCTTAGGTTCCAGTCAAAACATTAAATAGCTTATCAGCACTCAGTAATGCACCCACTGAGAAACCTGATGAAAGTGTCATAGTTATTGGCGATTCTATTGTACGGAACGTGAAAATAGAGACACCAGCCACCATAGTCCAAGTGCTAGAAAATGCTAAACGTATATTCAGTTAGATTGTTATTCACATCTGCACTAATGATGTTCAACTTCGCCAGTCGAAGATCCCTAAAAATAACAGACTGGCTAAACCGGCCGTCTGCTAGCTGCCTTACATCACAGAAGTCAGTTAATTCTCAGCACATTGAGGCCGTTTCTCAATACCAAGTTTGCAAAGTTCGGACTTGCATCCTTGGTAGTTCGGACTTCACAAGTACAACTCGGAAGTGCGAACTCCTGAGGACGGGATGACACAAGTCTGGTAATTCTGTAAATGGAACAGCAGCATAATGTCAGTCAGCTCGCCTTGGCTACACTGATTATCTTCACTGTATGTATTTAAAATAAGACAAAATATGATATTAAATACCACTGCCTCTTTTCATTTCTTTTAAACATATTAATAGCCACAAAAATGTAGTTCAGGGAACGTAAATAATTACAGTGAAACAGCATCTTTTCTGTTTCATTTAAAATATTAATAGCCACAACAATGTGGTTAATGCAACACGTACACACATTACAGTAAAACGACATGATATCAAACACCACTGCCTTTTCGTTTTCTTCAAAATATGAAACACAAGCCTTTTTGTTTTCATTTTAAAAATATAAAACATTCATATGTGGTTTATGTGCACATATACTCTGATCTTCATTGAATGTATAATAAAATGAAATATGACAAGCACAAATACCTTTTTTGTTAAATATCAGTTTAAATGAACAATAATAGACATTATAAAAGTATAAGTATAAAGTATAAGAAACTTTTGAAATAAGAAATAAAGACAAAACAAACAATTCAGTCAAATGTATGCAACAAAGTCAGTGCTGTATAACAATTAATAAATAAATAATTTATGAAACATAACTTTGTGCTCAGCCAAAACGATATGACCTGGAAGAAATAATAGATTCATGAGACCAAAGATTGCCTGTTAGATATACCCAAATGAATTTTACCTCATGTTTAACCACTACAGAGACATCAGAGCCAGCGGCAAATGCCAGAAGAACTAGCCGAGTTGAGGCTACAAGCAGCGGGATACATGAGCACTGAGCGCCCTGTGATCGGCTGGAGCTCACGTCTCCCGAAATCAATGAAGCATATTTTAAAATAGGTGTTATATTTATAAATAAACTGCAGATTTGAGTTTTAAACGACTACATTCTCGACTGAAATACTCTTAGAACTACATTTCATGACACAATAACAGTAATATTTTGAAAATTATGCCGGTTTTCTCCTCCATCATTAACGCTCGCTGGTTGGTGCGAAATACATTCTGAGATACCTGGCTCCCTCATGTTCGCACAAGTCACCTCTTGATGCATCCTTGATAAAAGGGGTGGAGCAAGAACATCCGGGGATTTGAACTGCACTTGGCTAGATGTGAACTTTGAATTGGAACAGTACTTGGGCGATGACTGATGACGTTTCACAAGTCCACAATAACACAAATACAGACAAGAACGCATATTAAGAAACGGCCAGAGACTCTTTCACCTAGATAGCTTACTACAGAGACAGTGTCTGTTCCCCGAAATAGCAAATATAAAAAATATCCAAAACAATTTAAAGGTGACAATTTAATTGATTTTCAACAAATAAAAAACAGATATACTGTAATTCAGATAAACAAATAATAAAGCTTGGCTTAATGAATATTAGATCCCTTTCTATCAAAATGCTTTTTGTAAATGATGTGATCACAGATCAAAACCAGAGGTGGACAATAACAAAAGTGCATTTCCTTGATTACTGTACTTAAAAGTAAATCTTACCCACATAAAATGTCTCTCTCTTATGAAATTAAATGTTATTTGCAATGCAGAGACAGATTTTCATGATTTAGAGCTTTTTGCAGATCAAGTTGTGTTAGAGCTTGAATGCTCAGAATCACTAGTTTGGAGCTTCTAAGAACACTAATGCTGTGTTTAGTGCAACTAAGCAAATGAAGAGAAAGCAAGGCCACAGATGCTGAAAAGCTTCTTTCTCAGTGAGAGAAAGCTGATTTAGGCAATTTTAAGAGCAAAGCTCAAGTACATGAAAGATGTTTCTTTCTCATGAAATGAAATGTAATTTGCAATGCAGAGACAGATTTTCATGTTTTGAGCTTTTTGCAGATCAAGTTATGTTAGAGCTTGAATGCTCAGAATCACTAGTTTAGAGCTTCTGAGAACACTAATGCTGTGTTTAGTGCAACTAAGCAAATGAAGAGAAAGCAAGGCCACAGATGCTGAAAAGCTTCTTTCTCAGTGAGAAAGTTGCTTAATGCAAGTGTAAACAAACCTCAAGTACATGAAAGATGTGTCTTTCTCATGAAATGACATGTAATTTGCAATGCAGACAGATTTTCATGATTTAGAGCTTTTTGCAGATCAAGTTATGTTAGAGCTTCAATGCTCAGAATCACTAGTTTAGAGCTTCTGAGAACACTAATGCTGTGTTAGTGCAACTAAGCAAATGAAGAGAATCTAAGGCCACAGATGCTGAAAAGCTTCTTTCTCAGTGAGAAAGTTGCTTAATGCAAGTGTAAGAGCAAACCTCAAGTACATGAAAGATGTTTCTTTCTCATGAAATGACATGTAATTTGCAATGTAGAAGACAGATTTTCATGTTTTTGAGCTTTTTTGTAGATCAAATTATCTTAGAGCTTCTATGCACAGAATTACTTGTTTGGAGCTTCTGAGAACACTAATGCTGTGTTAGTGCAACTAAGCAAATGAAGAGAATCTAAGGCCACAGATGCTGAAAAGCTTCTTTCTCAGTGAGAGAAAGCTGATTTAGGCAATTTTAAGAGCAAAGCTCAAGTACATGAAAGATGTTTCTTTCTCATGAAATGAAATGTAATTTGCAATGCAGAAGACAGATTTTCATATTTTTGAGCTTTTTTGCAGATCAAGTTCTGTTAGAGCTTGAATGCTCAGAATCACTAGTTTAGAGCTTCTAAGAACACTAATGCTGTGTTTAGTGCAACTAAGCAAATGAAGAGAAAGCAAGGCCACAGATGCTGAAAAGCTTCTTTCTCAGTGAGAGAAAGTTGCTTAATGCAATTTTAAGAGCAAAGCTCAAGTACATGAAAGATGTTTCTTTCTCATGAAATGAAATGTAATTTGCAATGCAGGAGACAGATTTTCATGATTTAGAGATTTTTTGCAGAGAAAGTTATGTTAGAGCTTCTATGCACAGAATCACTTGTTTGGAGCTTCTGAGAACACTAAATGCTGTGTTAGTGCAACTAAGCAAATGAAGAGAATCTAAGGCCACAGATGCTGAAAAGCTTCTTTCTCAGTGAGAGAAAGTTGCTTAATGCAATTTTAAGAGCAAAGCTCAAGTACATGAAAGATGTTTCTTTCTCATGAAATGAAATGTAATTTGCAATGCAGAAGACAGATTTTCATGATTTAGAGATTTTTTGCAGAGAAAGTTATGTTAGAGCTTCTATGCACAGAATCACTTGTTTGGAGCTTCTGAGAACACTAAATGCTGTGTTAGTGCAACTAAGCAAATGAAGAGAATCTAAGGCCACAGATGCTGAAAAGCTTCTTTCTCAGTGAGAGAAAGTTGCTCAATGCAATTTTAAGAGCAAAGCTCAAGTACATGAAAGATGTTTCTTTCTCATGAAATGACATGTAATTTGCAATGTAGAAGACAGATTTTCATGAGTTAGAGCTTTTTTGCAGATCAAGTTATGTTAGAGCTTGAATGCTCAGAATCACTAGTTTAGAGCTTCTAAGAACACTAATGCTGTGTTTAGTGCAACTAAGCAAATGAAGAGAAAGCAAGGCCACAGATGCTGAAAAGCTTCTTTCTCAGTGAGAGAAAGTTGCTTAATGCAATTTTAAGAGCAAAGCTCAAGTACATGAAAGATGTTTCTTTCTCATGAAATGACATGTAATTTGCAATGTAGAAGACAGATTTTCATATTTTTGAGCTTTTTTGCAGATCAAGTTATGTTAGAGCTTGAATGCTCAGAATCACTAGTTTAGAGCTTCTAAGAACACTAATGCTGTGTTTAGTGCAACTAAGCAAATGAAGAGAATCTAAGGCCACAGATGCTGAAAAGCTTCTTTCTCAGTGAGAGAAAGTTGCTTAATGCAATTTTAAGAGCAAAGCTCAAGTACATGAAAGATGTTTCTTTCTCATGAAATGAAATGTAATTTGCAATGTAGAACACAGATTTTCATGAGTTAGAGCTTTTTTGCAGATCAAGTTATGTTAGAGCTTGAATGCTCAGAATCACTAGTTTAGAGCTTCTAAGAACACTAATGCTGTGTTTAGTGCAACTAAGCAAATGAAGAGAAAGCAAGGCCACAGATGCTGAAAAGCTTCTTTCTCAGTGAGAGAAAGTTGCTCAATGCAATTTTAAGAGCAAAGCTCAAGTACATGAAAGATGTTTCTTTCTCATGAAATGAAATGTAATTTGCAATGCAGAAGACAGATTTTCATGTTTTTGAGCTTTTTTGCAGATCAAGTTATGTTAGAGCTTGAATGCTCAGAATCACTAGTTTAGAGCTTCTAAGAACACTAATGCTGTGTTTAGTGCAACTAAGCAAATGAAGAGAAAGCAAGGCCACAGATGCTGAAAAGCTTCTTTCTCAGTGAGAGAAAGTTGCTTAATGCAATTTTAAGAGCAAAGCTCAAGTACATGAAAGATGTTTCTTTCTCATGAAATGAAATGTAATTTGCAATGCAGAAGACAGATTTTCATGATTTAGAGATTTTTTGCAGAGAAAGTTATGTTAGAGCTTCTATGCACAGAATCACTTGTTTGGAGCTTCTGAGAACACTAATGCTGTGTTTAGTGCAACTAAGCAAATGAAGAGAATCTAAGGCCACAGATGCTGAAAAGCTTCTTTCTCAGTGAGAGAAAGTTGCTTAATGCAATTTTAAGAGCAAAGCTCAAGTACATGAAAGATGTTTCTTTCTCATGAAATGACATGTAATTTGCAATGTAGAAGACAGATTTTCATGTTTTTGAGCTTTTTTGCAGATCAAGTTATGTTAGAGCTTGAATGCTCAGAATCACTAGTTTAGAGCTTCTAAGAACACTAATGCTGTGTTTAGTGCAACTAAGCAAATGAAGAGAATCTAAGGCCACAGATGCTGAAAAGCTTCTTTCTCAGTGAGAGAAAGTTGCTTAATGCAAGTGTAAGAGCAAACCTCAAGTACATGAAAGATGTTTCTTTCTCATGAAATGACATGTAATTTGCAATGCAGCAGACAGATTTTCATGTTTTTGAGCTTTTTTGCAGAGAAAGTTATGTTAGAGCTTGAATGCTCAGAATCACTAGTTTGGAGCTTCTAAGAACACTAATGCTGTGTTCAGTGCAACTAAGCAAATGAAGAGAATCAAGGCCACAGATGCTGAAAAGCTTCTTTCTCAGTGAGGAAAGTTGCTTAATGCAATTTTAAGAGCAAAGCTCAAGTACATGAAAGATGTTTCTTTCTCATGAAATGAAATGTAATTTGCAATGCAGAGACAGATTTTCATGAGTTAGAGCTTTTTGCAGATCAAGTTATGGTTAGAGCTTGAATGCTCAGAATCACTTGTTTGGAGCTTCTGAGAACACTAATGCTGTGTTAGTGCAACTAAGCAAATGAAGAGAATCTAAGGCCACAGATGCTGAAAAGCTTCTTTCTCAGTGAGAGAAAGTTGCTCAATGCAATTTTAAGAGCAAAGCTCAAGTACATGAAAGATGTTTCTTTCTCATGAAATGACATGTAATTTGCAATGCAAGACAGATTTTCATGATTTAGAGCTTTTTGCAGATCAAGTTGTGTTAGAGCTTGAATGCTCAGAATCACTTGTTTAGAGCTTCTGAGAACACTAATGCTGTGTTTAGTGCAACTAAGCAAATGAAGAGAATCAAGGCCACAGATGCTGAAAAGCTTCTTTCTCAGTGAGAAAGTTGCTTAATGCAATTTTAAGAGCAAAGCTCAAGTACATGAAAGATGTTTCTTTCTCATGAAATGAAATGTAATTTGCAATGCAGAGACAGATTTTCATGATTTAGAGCTTTTTTGCAGATCAAGTTATGTTAGAGCTTGAATGCTCAGAATCACTTGTTCGGAGCTTCTGAGAACACTAAATGCTGTGTTAGTGCAACTAAGCAAATGAAGAGAATCTAAGGCCACAGATGCTGAAAAGCTTCTTTCTCAGTGAGAGAAAGTTGCTCAATACAATTTTAAGAGCAAAGCTCAAGTACATGAAAGATGTTTCTTTCTCATGAAATGACATGTAATTTGCAATGTAGAAGACAGATTTTCATATTTTTGAGCTTTTTTGCAGATCAAGTTATGTTAGAGCTTGAATGCTCAGAATCACTAGTTTAGAGCTTCTAAGAACACTAATGCTGTGTTTAGTGCAACTAAGCAAATGAAGAGAAAGCAAGGCCACAGATGCTGAAAAGCTTCTTTCTCAGTGAGAGAAAGCTGATTTAGGCAATTTTAAGAGCAAAGCTCAAGTACATGAAAGATGTTTCTTTCTCATGAAATGAAATGTAATTTGCAATGTAGAAGACAGATTTTCATGATTTAGAGATTTTTTGCAGAGAAAGTTATGTTAGAGCTTCTATGCACAGAATCACTTGTTTGGAGCTTCTGAGAACACTAAATGCTGTGTTAGTGCAACTAAGCAAATGAAGAGAATCTAAGGCCAGAGATGCTGAAAAGCTTCTTTCTCAGTGAGAGAAAGTTGCTCAATGCAATTTTAAGAGCAAAACTCAAGTACATGAAAGATGTTTCTTTCTCATGAAATGACATGTAATTTGCAATGTAGAACACAGATTTTCATGTTTTGAGCTTTTTGCAGATCAAGTTATGTTAGAGCTTGAATGCTCAGAATCACTAGTTTAGAGCTTCTAAGAACACTAATGCTGTGTTTAGTGCAACTAAGCAAATGAAGAGAATCTAAGGCCACAGATGCTGAAAAGCTTCTTTCTCAGTGAGAGAAAGTTGCTTAATGCAATTTTAAGAGCAAAGCTCAAGTACATGAAAGATGTTTCTTTCTCATGAAATGAAATGTAATTTGCAATGTAGAACACAGATTTTCATGAGTTAGAGCTTTTTTGCAGATCAAGTTATGTTAGAGCTTGAATGCTCAGAATCACTAGTTTAGAGCTTCTAAGAACACTAATGCTGTGTTTAGTGCAACTAAGCAAATGAAGAGAATCTAAGGCCACAGATGCTGAAAAGCTTCTTTCTCAGTGAGAGAAAGTTGCTTAATGCAATTTTAAGAGCAAAGCTCAAGTACATGAAAGATGTTTCTTTCTCATGAAATGAAATGTAATTTGCAATGCAGAAAACAGATTTTCATATTTTTGAGCTTTTTTGCAGATCAAGTTCTGTTAGAGCTTGAATGCTCAGAATCACTAGTTTAGAGCTTCTAAGAACACCAATACTGTGTTTAGTGCAACTAAGCAAATGAAGAGAATCAAGGCCACAGATGCTGAAAAGCTTCTTTCTCAGTGAGAGAAAGTTGCTCAATGCAATTTTAAGAGCAAAGCTCAAGTACATGAAAGATGTTTCTTTCTCATGAAATGAAATGTAATTTGCAATGCAGAAGACAGATTTTCATGATTTAGAGCTTTTTTGCAGATCAAGTTATGTTAGAGCTTGAATGCTCAGAATCACTAGTTTAGAGCTTCTAAGAACACTAATGCTGTGTTTAGTGCAACTAAGCAAATGAAGAGAAAGCAAGGCCACAGATGCTGAAAAGCTTCTTTCTCAGTGAGAAAGTTGCTTAATGCAAGTGTAACAAACCTCAAGTACATGAAAGATGTTTCTTTCTCATGAAATGACATGTAATTTGCAATGCAAGACAGATTTTCATGAGTTAGAGCTTTTTGCAGATCAAGTTGTGTTAGAGCTTGAATGCTCAGAATCACTTGTTTGGAGCTTCTGAGAACACTAATGCTGTGTTTAATGCAACTAAGCAAATGAAGAGAATCAAGGCCACAGATGCTGAAAAGCTTCTTTCTCAGTGAGAAAGTTGCTTAATGCAATTTTAAGAGCAAAGCTCAAGTACATGAAAGATGTTTCTTTCTCATGAAATGACATGTAATTTGCAATGCAGACAGATTTTCATGTTTTTGAGCTTTGTTGCAGATCAAGTTGTGTTAGAGCTTGAATGCTCAGAATCACTTGTTTGGAGCTTCTGAGAACACTAAATGCTGTGTTAAGTGCAACTAAGCAAATGAAGAGAATCTAAGGCCACAGATGCTGAAAAGCTTCTTTCTCAGTGAGAGAAAGTTGCTTAATGCAATTTTAAGAGCAAAGCTCAAGTACATGAAAGATGTTTCTTTCTCATGAAATGACATGTAATTTGCAATGCAGAAGACAGATTTTCATGTTTTTGAGCTTTTTTGCAGATCAAGTTGTGTTAGAGCTTGAATGCTCAGAATCACTAGTTTAGAGCTTCTAAGAACACTAATGCTGTGTTTAGTGCAACTAAGCAAATGAAGAGAATCTAAGGCCACAGATGCTGAAAAGCTTCTTTCTCAGTGAGAGAAAGTTGCTCAATGCAATTTTAAGAGTTAAGCTCAAGTACATGAAAGATGTTTCTTTCTCATGAAATGAAATGTAATTTGCAATGCAAGACAGATTTTCATGAGTTAGAGCTTTTTGCAGATCAAGTTATGTTAGAGCTTGAATGCTCAGAATCACTTGTTTGGAGCTTCTGAGAACACTAATGCTGTGTTTAATGCAACTAAGCAAATGAAGAGAATCAAGGCCACAGATGCTGAAAAGCTTCTTTCTCAGTGAGAAAGTTGCTTAATGCAATTTTAAGAGCTAAGCTCAAGTACATGAAAGATGTTTCTTTCTCATGAAATGACATGTAATTTGCAATGCAGACAGATTTTCATATTTTTGAGCTTTTTGCAGATCAAGTTGTGTTAGAGCTTGAATGCTCAGAATCACTTGTTTAGAGCTTCTAAGAACACTAATGCTGTGTTTAAGTGCAACTAAGCAAATGAAGAGAATCTAAGGCCACAGATGCTGAAAAGCTTCTTTCTCAGTGAGAGAAAGTTGCTCAATGCAATTTTAAGAGCTAAGCTCAAGTACATGAAAGATGTTTCTTTCTCATGAAATGAAATGTAATTTGCAATGCAAGACAGATTTTCATGATTTAGAGCTTTTTGCAGATCAAGTTATGGTAGAGCTTGAATGCTCAGAATCACTTGTTTGGAGCTTCTGAGAACACTAATGCTGTGTTTAATGCAACTAAGCAAATGAAGAGAATCAAGGCCACAGATGCTGAAAAGCTTCTTTCTCAGTGAGAAAGTTGCTTAATGCAATTTTAAGAGCTAAGCTCAAGTACATGAAAGATGTTTCTTTCTCATGAAATGACATGTAATTTGCAATGCAGACAGATTTTCATATTTTTGAGCTTTTTGCAGATCAAGTTGTGTTAGAGCTTGAATGCTCAGAATCACTTGTTTAGAGCTTCTAAGAACACTAATGCTGTGTTTAAGTGCAACTAAGCAAATGAAGAGAATCTAAGGCCACAGATGCTGAAAAGCTTCTTTCTCAGTGAGAGAAAGTTGCTCAATGCAGTTTTAAGAGTAAAACTCAAATACATGACTGATGTTTCTTTCTCGTGAAATTACATGTAATTTGCAATGTAGAAGACAGATTTTCATGATTTAGAGATTTTTTGCAGAGAAAGTTATGTTAGAGCTTGAATGCTCAGAATCACTAGTTTAGAGCTTCTAAGAACACTAATGCTGTGTTAGTCCAACTAAGCAAATGAAGAGAATCTAAGGCCACAGATGCTGAAAAGCTTCTTTCTTAGTGAGAGTAAGTTGCTTAATGCAATTTTAAGAGCAAAGCTCAAGTACATGAAAGATGTTTCTTTCTCATGAAATAACATGTAATTTGCAATGTAGAAGACAGATTTTCATGAGTTAGAGCTTTTTTGCAGATCAAGTTATGTTAGAGCTTGAATGCACAGAATCATTTGTTTGGAGCTTCTGAGAACACTAATGCTGTGTTTAGTCCAACTAAGCAAATGAAGAGAATCTAAGGCCACAGATGCTGAAAAGCTTCTTTCTCAGTGAGAAAGTTGCTTAATGCAAGTGTAAGAGCAAACCTCAAGTACATGAAAGATGTTTCTTTCTCATGAAATGACATGTAATTTGCAATGCAGCAGACAGATTTTCATATTTTTGAGCTTTTTGCAGAGAAAGTTATGTTAGAGCTTCAATGCTCAGAATCACTAGTTTGGAGCTTCTAAGAACACTAATGCTGTGTTAGTGCAACTAAGCAAATGAAGAGAATCAAGGCCACAGATGCTGAAAAGCTTCTTTCTCAGTGAGAAAGTTGCTTAATGCAATTTTAAGAGCAAAGCTCAAGTACATGAAAGATGTGTCTTTCTCATGAAATGACATGTAATTTGCAATGCAGACAGATTTTCATGAGTTAGAGCTTTTTGCAGATCAAGTTATGTTAGAGCTTGAATTCTCAGAATCACCAGTTTAGAGCTTCTAAGAACACTAATGCTGTGTTTAGTGCAACTAAGCAAATGAAGAGAAAGCAAGGCCACAGATGCTGAAAAGCTTCTTTCTCAGTGAGAGAAAGCTGATTTAGGCAATTTTAAGAGCAAAGCTCAAGTACATGAAAGATGTTTCTTTCTCATGAAATGAAATGTAATTTGCAATGCAGAAGACAGATTTTCATGATTTAGAGCTTTTTGCAGAGAAAGTTATGTTAGAGCTTCAATGCTCAGAATCACTTGTTTGGAGCTTCTAAGAACACTAATGCTGTGTTAGTGCAACTAAGCAAATGAAGAGAATCAAGGCCACAGATGCTGAAAAGCTTCTTTCTCAGTGAGAAAGTTGCTTAATGCAATTTTAAGAGCAAAGCTCAAGTACATGAAAGATGTGTCTTTCTCATGAAATGACATGTAATTTGCAATGCAGACAGATTTTCATGAGTTAGAGCTTTTTTGCAGATCGAGTTATGTTAGAGCTTGAATGCTCAGAATCACTAGTTTAGAGCTTTCTAAGAACACTAATGCTGTGTTTAGTGCAACTAAGCAAATGAAGAGAAATCAAGGCCACAGATGCTGAAAAGCTTCTTTCTCAGTGAGAGAAAGTTGCTCAATGCACTTTTAAGAGCAAAGCTCAATTACATGAAAGATGTTTTTTTTCTCATGAAAGGAAATGTAATTTGCAATGCAGGAGACAGATTTTCATGATTTAGAGATTTTTTGCAGAGAAAGTTATGTTAGAGCTTCTATGCACAGAATCACTTGTTTAGAGCTTCTGAGAACACTAATGCTGTGTTAGTGCAACTAAGCAAATGAAGAGAATCAAGGCCACAGATGCTGAAAAGCTTCTTTCTCAGTGAGAAAGTTGCTTAATGCAAGTGTAAGAACAAACCTCAAGTACATGAAAGATGTGTCTTTCTCATGAAATGACATGTAATTTGCAATGCAGACAGATTTTCATGATTTAGAGATTTTTGCAGAGAAAGTTATGTTAGAGCTTCTATGCACAGAATCACTTGTTTGGAGCTTCTGAGAACACTAATGCTGTGTTTAATGCAACTAAGCAAATGAAGAGAATCAAGGCCACAGATGCTGAAAAGCTTCTTTCTCAGTGAGAAAGTTGCTTAATGCAATTTTAAGAGCAAAGCTCAAGTACATGAAAGATGTTTCTTTCTCATGAAATGAAATGTAATTTGCAATGCAGAAGACAGATTTTCATGTTTTGAGCTTTTTGCAGATCAAGTTGTGTTAGAGCTTGAATGCTCAGAATCACTAGTTTAGAGCTTCTAAGAACACTAATGCTGTGTTTAGTGCAACTAAGCAAATGAAGAGAAAGCAAGGCCACAGATGCTGAAAAGCTTCTTTCTCAGTGAGAGAAAGTTGCTTAATGCAATTTTAAGAGCAAAGCTCAAGTACATGAAAGATGTTTCTTTCTCATGAAATGAAATGTAATTTGCAATGCAGAAGACAGATTTTCATGATTTAGAGATTTTTTGCAGAGAAAGTTATGTTAGAGCTTCTATGCACAGAATCACTTGTTTGGAGCTTCTGAGAACACTAAATGCTGTGTTAGTGCAACTAAGCAAATGAAGAGAATCTAAGGCCACAGATGCTGAAAAGCTTCTTTCTCAGTGAGAGAAAGTTGCTTAATGCAATTTTAAGAGCAAAGCTCAAGTACATGAAAGATGTTTCTTTCTCATGAAATGACATGTAATTTGCAATGTAGAAGACAGATTTTCATATTTTTGAGCTTTTTTGCAGATCAAGTTATGTTAGAGCTTGAATGCTCAGAATCACTAGTTTAGAGCTTCTAAGAACACTAACGCTGTGTTAGTGCAACTAAGCAAATGAAGAGAATCTAAGGCCACAGATGCTGAAAAGCTTCTTTCTCAGTGAGAGAAAGTTGCTCAATGCAATTTTAAGAGCAAAGCTCAAGTACATGAAAGATGTTTTTTTCTCATGAAATGAAATGAAATTTGCAATGCAGAAGACAGATTTTCATGATTTAGAGCTTTTTTGCACAGAGAGTTATGTTAGAGCTTCTATGCACAGAATCACTTGTTAGGAGCTTCTGAGAACACTAAATGCTGTGTTAGTGCAACTAAGCAAATGAAGAGAATCTAAGGCCACAGATGCTGAAAAGCTTCTTTCTCAGTGAGAGAAAGTTGCTCAATGCAATTTTAAGAGCAAAGCTCAAGTACATGAAAGATGTTTCTTTCTCATGAAATGACATGTAATTTGCAATGTAGAAGACAGATTTTCATATTTTTGAGCTTTTTTGCAGATCAAGTTATGTTAGAGCTTGAATGCTCAGAATCACTAGTTTAGAGCTTCTAAGAACACTAATACTGTGTTTAGTGCAACTAAGCAAATGAAGAGAAAGCAAGGCCACAGATGCTGAAAAGCTTCTTTCTCAGTGAGAGAAAGTTGCTTAAGGCAATTTTAAGAGCAAAGCTCAAGTACATGAAAGATGTTTCTTTCTCATGAAATGAAATGTAATTTGCAATGTAGAAGACAGATTTTCATGATTTAGAGATTTTTTGCAGAGAAAGTTATGTTAGAGCTTCTATGCACAGAATCACTTGTTTGGAGCTTCTGAGAACACTAAATGCTGTGTTAGTGCAACTAAGCAAATGAAGAGAATCTAAGGCCACAGATGCTGAAAAGCTTCTTTCTCAGTGAGAGAAAGTTGCTTAATGCAATTTTAAGAGCAAAGCTCAAGTACATGAAAGATGTTTCTTTCTCATGAAATGACATGTAATTTGCAATGCAGACAGATTTTCATGAGTTAGAGCTTTTTTGCAGATCAAGTTATGTTAGAGCTTGAATGCTCAGAATCACTAGTTTAGAGCTTCTAAGAACACTAATGCTGTGTTTAGTGCAACTAAGCAAATGAAGAGAAAGCAAGGCCACAGATGCTGAAAAGCTTCTTTCTCAGTGAGAAAGTTGCTTAATGCAAGTGTAACAAACCTCAAGTACATGAAAGATGTTTCTTTCTCATGAAATGAAATGTAATTTGCAATGCAGACAGATTTTCATGAGTTAGAGCTTTTTGCAGATCAAGTTATGTTAGAGCTTGAATGCTCAGAATCACTAGTTTAGAGCTTCTAAGAACACTAATGCTGTGTTTAGTGCAACTAAGCAAATGAAGAGAATCAAGGCCACAGATGCTGAAAAGCTTCTTTCTCAGTGAGAAAGTTGCTTAATGCAAGTGTAAAGCAAACCTCAAGTACATGAAAGATGTTTCTTTCTCATGAAATGAAATGTAATTTGCAATGCAGACAGATTTTCATGAGTTAGAGCTTTTTGCAGATCAAGTTATGGTAGAGCTTGAATGCTCAGAATCACTTGTTTGGAGCTTCTGAGAACACTAATGCTGTGTTTAATGCAACTAAGCAAATGAAGAGAATCAAGGCCACAGATGCTGAAAAGCTTCTTTCTCAGTGAGAGAAAGTTGTTTAATGCAAGTGTGAGCAAACCTCAAGTACATGAAAGATGTTTCTTTCTCATGAAATGACATGTAATTTGCAATGCAGCAGACAGATTTTCATGATTTAGAGCTTTTTGCAGAGAAAGTTATGTTAGAGCTTGAATGCTCAGAATCACTTGTTTAGAGCTTCTAAGAACACTAATGCTGTGTTTAAGTGCAACTAAGCAAATGAAGAGAAAGCAAGGCCACAGATGCTGAAAAGCTTCTTTCTCAGTGAGAGAAAGTTGATTAATGCAATTTTAAGAGCAAACCTCAAGTACATGAAAGATGTTTCTTTCTCATGAAATGACATGTAATTTGCAATGCAGAAGACAGATTTTCATGTTTTTGAGCTTTTTTGCAGATCAAGTTGTGTTAGAGCTTGAATGCTCAGAATCACTAGTTTAGAGCTTCTAAGAACACTAATGCTGTGTTTAATGCAACTAAGCAAATGAAGAGAAAGCAAGGCCACAAATGCTGAAAAGCTTCTTTCTCAGTGAGAGAAAGTTGCTCAATGCAATTTTAAGAGCAAAGCTCAAGTACATGAAAGATGTTTCTTTCTCATGAAATGAAATGTAATTTGCAATGCAGAAGACAGATTTTCATGTTTTGAGCTTTTTGCAGATCAAGTTATGTTAGAGCTTGAATGCTCAGAATCACTAGTTTGGAGCTTCTAAGAACACTAATGCTGTGTTTAGTGCAACTAAGCAAATGAAGAGAATCTAAGGCCACAGATGCTGAAAAGCTTCTTTCTCAGTGAGAGAAAGTTGTTTAATGCAAGTGTAAGAGCAAACCTCAAGTACATGAAAGATGTGTCTTTCTCATGAAATGAAATGTAATTTGCAATGCAGACAGATTTTCATGATTTAGAGCTTTTTGCAGATCAAGTTGTGTTAGAGCTTGAATGCTCAGAATCACTTGTTTAGAGCTTCTAAGAACACTAATGCTGTGTTTAAGTGCAACTAAGCAAATGAAGAGAAAGCAAGGCCACAGATGCTGAAAAGCTTCTTTCTCAGTGAGGGAAAGTTGCTTAATGCAATTTTAAGAGCTAAGCTCAAGTACATCAAAGATGTGTCTTTCTCATGAAATGACATGTAATTTGCAAAGCAGAAGACAGATTTTCATGTTTTTGAGCTTTTTTGCAGAGAAAGTTATGTTAGAGCTTCTATGCACAGAATCACTTGTTTGGAGCTTCTGAGAACACTAAATGCTGTGTTAGTGCAACTAAGCAAATGAAGAGAATCTAAGGCCACAGATGCTGAAAAGCTTCTTTCTCAGTGAGAGAAAGTTGCTCAATGCAATTTTAAGAGCAAAGCTCAAGTACATGAAAGATGTTTCTTTCTCATGAAATGACATGTAATTTGCAATGTAGAAGACAGATTTTCATGTTTTTGAGCTTTTTTGCAGATCAAGTTATGTTAGAGCTTGAATGCTCAGAATCACTAGTTTAGAGCTTCTAAGAACACTAATGCTGTGTTTAGTGCAACTAAGCAAATGAAGAGAAAGCAAGGCCACAGATGCTGAAAAGCTTCTTTCTCAGTGAGAGAAAGTTGCTCAATGCAATTTTAAGAGCAAATCTCAAGTACATGAAAGATGTTTCTTTCTCATGAAATGAAATGTAATTTGCAATGCAGAAGACAGATTTTCATGATTTAGAGCTTTTTTGCAGATCAAGTTATGTTAGAGCTTGAATGCTCAGAATCACTAGTTTAGAGCTTCTAAGAACACTAATGCTGTGTTTAGTGCAACTAAGCAAATGAAGAGAAAGCAAGGCCACAGATGCTGAAAAGCTTCTTTCTCAGTGAGAGAAAGCTGATTTAGGCAATTTTAAGAGCAAAGCTCAAGTACATGAAAGATGTTTCTTTCTCATGAAATGAAATGTAATTTGCAATGCAGAAGACAGATTTTCATGATTTAGAGATTTTTTGCAGAGAAAGTTATGTTAGAGCTTCTATGCACAGAATCACTTGTTTGGAGCTTCTGAGAACACTAAATGCTGTGTTAGTGCAACTAAGCAAATGAAGAGAATCTAAGGCCACAGATGCTGAAAAGCTTCTTTCTCAGTGAGAGAAAGTTGCTTAATGCAATTTTAAGAGCAAAGCTCAAGTACATGAAAGATGTTTCTTTCTCATGAAATGACATGTAATTTGCAGTGTAGAAGACAGATTTTCATGAATTAGAGCTTTTTAGCAGATCAAGTTATGTTAGAGCTTGAATGCTCAGAATCACTAGTTTAGAGGTTCTAAGAACACTAATGCTGTGTTTAGTGCAACTAAGCAAATGAAGAGAAAACAAGGCCACAGATGCTGAAAAGCTTCTTTCTCAGTGAGAGAAAGTTGCTTAATGCAATTTTAAGAGCAAAGCTCAAGTACATGAAAGATGTTTCTTTCTCATGAAATGAAATGTAATTTGCAATGCAGTAGACAGATTTTCATGTTTTGAGCTTTTTGCAGATCAAGTTGTGTTAGAGCTTGAATGCTCAGAATCACTAGTTTAGAGCTTCTAAGAACACTAATGCTGTGTTTAGTGCAACTAAGCAAATGAAGAGAAAGCAAGGCCACAGATGCTGAAAAGCTTCTTTCTCAGTGAGAGAAAGTTGCTTAATGC
>NC_081167.1:3721465-3750109 GCF_012432095.1 Onychostoma macrolepis | reverse complement strand
TTCTTCCCCACATGGATGATGATTCGATTTGCAGTCTTGTGCTTCATCAGAATGTTCCGAAGTTCCTTGTTCACATCAGAGACGGTTGCTTGAGGAAAGCAGCATGTAGTTGTAGTCCTGCTACTGATGTTTCTGATAATAGAGTCGCCCACTATCAGAGTCCTGGGCTCGGCTGCGCTCTGAGCTGAGTGCCGCTGTCTGCTCGACCTCGAGCGCCTGTTAGTAGCGATGTTAGCTGCTGGCTGATACAATCCATGTTTTGTCACATTTGGGGATTCCTCACCCACATTCATTAATGCTTCAAATCGGTTCTCAAGATGTATAGGGGGTTGTAAAATGCCAGTGTTTACAAGTCTTTTCATAGCCGTATCTGGGGTAGAGGATGCTACTGCAGCAATACGAGATACTCGTGATAATCTGATGTCTCGAGTGCCTTTGGGTCTCGCTCCCTGTTTGTGCCATCGATTAGTCTGTCGATCAGCTTGTTCTTCTACACTTTGTATGAACTGTTGAGATTCACTAGATTCATAGGACTCACCGGCTGTATGCTGAGGGCGTCCGTGATGACGATCTGCTGTGTGTTCCACCTGTTTTGGAGGTCCAGCAAGTAACTTTGTTTCAAGAACCGCAATCCTTTGAAGAAGTCTGTGGCAGTTCATGCAGCAAGTAGAGTCCACAAGGGGCATTTTCTTTCCCGTCTGTTTGAATGTAGACAGCTGTGTTTTCCCATCTCCGGAATGTCAACTGCTGGCAGCGGGAGGCAAAGAGTCTTCCTTTTCTAAAAACTGTGTTGTTTGAGCACTGTGCTGATATGCTGAAGTTAAAATCTTAGAGAAATCTGAGAAAAGTGCATAAATAGGGAGCGAAGCGCAGAGCAATAAGCAGGAGCGTCCGAACAGTAGCAAAGCCGGAAGCAAAAAAAATTTAGTAAAAAAAAAAAATTTTTGGAATTGAACTGAATTGAATAGTCTTTTTAGGGGTAAAGTTTTTCATTAAATAAAATAATGTTGTTGTTTTGCAATTTGTGGTTGCATTTTATTTAATTTTTTCTTCATATAATTTCCTACATTTTATAGAGTGTTATAACACTGTTATTGGCCAAGGGAAGTTCAGATTTATTTCAAGTTTTGAATGATTTTGTGGTCTATTAATATTAATAAAGGGAGACATATGGAATATTTAAGCTTTTATAGAGCAATCTAGTTTACATAATGTTTGTCAGCTCTATTTGAGATATTTCCATAGTGTTACGGAAGTATACTTGGAACACAGAGATAGCGGTAAATGGGAAGTTTATTGACAACACCATGGAGTGAGCAGGGAATCAGGTGAGTAAACCAAGCAAGGATACTTTAGATGCAATGATGAGGAATGTAATGGCAGTCTTTGTCTTACAGGACCAGGAGATCGTGGATGACTGGAATGGATGGATGAGCACACACACACAGACACACACGTGAATCTTGCAGGTAGGTAGGAGAGACACAGCGACGATGGAGGACGAGGAGAACACGCTGGAGAAACACAGGAGCTAGGTACTGGAGTTACACAGGATAGTTTCTTTAGAATCTTTGTAGGAGTAGGGAATGAATCCCAGACGTATAAACGAGACCGGACACTGGAGTGAGGTGATGTGTGTGCTTTTTAAGTCAGCTTGATGAGTGAGCAGATGAGAGGCAGGTGTGTGTGATTAGTATTCTGGTGAGAGGGTGCACTGAGACTGGCTGGAATGGAGACCTGGCTGTTCTGTGTCACATAGCTAGTTTTGGCCAGATTACCCATTTTGTATAAGGTATAGACTTAATGAACAGGTCCGGATCGGATTCGGGCTGGATGAGCTACTTAATCAATGGGTCCGGATTGGATCCAGGCCAGATGAGCTATTTCATCAACTGGTCCAGATAGGGTCAACGGGTCCACTCCTCTGCCACTTGAACACCTTTTTTGTTTATACGCATTCGTTTTACATTTCTACAAGCAATGCATCCAATTTTATTTTCATTAATGTACAGCCATGGGGAGTATTGTTTCCTCCATACTTCTAACTGATTTCTCCAGGTATCAACTTACTTGGAGTTGTTGCTGACCTCTTCAGAGCTGTTTGTCGGGGTTTGCAGTTCTGAGCTGTTCCTGGCCTGCTCTTCACTTTCTTTAAGGCTGGTCTGTGCTGAGCTGCTGTTGGTACAGACCCTTACAAAGTGTAGAAGATTTTTATTGATATTAATCAGAATTACTTAGATACATTTTTGGCAAAATTCACCTTGATTACGTCTATTGAATCTTCCAATATATTCTGAAGGCCTTTGTGTCAAAGTGTGTACGTGGCAGGCACATCTGGAAGAAATGAGGAGGGGGCTTTTCCCCCTTTACCATAACAAAGTCAGGATGGTCTCCTCTCCTATGGGACAGATAGAATTACGCACACTAGCGAAATATAGAATGGTATACATGTGATTTAATGTATAGAAATCCCCTCCCCTTGTTAATTTTTGTGTATATATATACGAGAGACAAAGAGCATTCAGGAGAACTCCTCTGCAGACGAGTTTTCGGTTTTGTTCCAGTAAAAAATAAAACCTACTCTGGAATCAAACTCTGGGACTGCATTTTGTTCTTTGAACTGCGGCAGACGACACTTCAATTGGCACCCCAGATGGGACTTGGAAAAGAGCAACGGAGAGGACAGCCACTCTGAGCAGATTCTGACGAACAACACATAAAAAGTGGCCACTAATTAATCAGGTAAGCGTTTTTGCTTATATAGTTATGTGTTGTTTGCAAAATCTGTTCTTAGTGGTAAGGTCACTTAAATTTTGCTCTTCCAAAAATTACCAAATTTAAAAAGAAGTGAAAAAACGTAAAAGGGAGTTTTATTCCAGAAGAAATAACTGCATGCATTATCTGGATTATTGGTTATGGCCTTGATCAAGAACTTAAACTGAAATTAGGAGGTGCAGGCAGATTTTACATTGCTAGCAATGATCTGTGTTAATTTAGTCTGGGCCTGAAGGGACAGAAATTAACATGAAACAGATTTGAGGAAGTGAGCACGCAAGACCTACGGATACCGCTTCGATTAAGGTCGAAGGTCAGCTTGGGTAGGAAAACATTCCTGACAAAAGCTGGTTCTTTTTACTTAAATATAGAGAATGGAGGGATTACAGTGAAAGAACCAGAGTTTTGGAGCAGGTGGATACTCGAGAAAAAAATAAAGAAGAAAAAGCTTTGTTTTGTTGTTGTTTGAAAATGTTGAGAATGTTTGAAACTGTGTCCGCGTCAGAATGCGTGTGGGTGTGAAAAACTGAGAGTGAATGAAAAACGAATAAATTCCGATTGGGTTTGAGAAGAGAAGTGTGCCTTTTTCCTAAGTGGAGGGGGGCCGCAGCTCTTGTCCTGCCCAAGAGGTTTGATTGAAAGAATAAACCCTTTAAAAAATTAAAGGGGTAAAGTATGATTGATAAGCCCTTAGATAAAGGGATAAAGTGTGAATAGATGAACCCTGACTGAATAAAGGGACTTAGTGGTATGAGTGTTTATAAGAATAGGGTCAATAAAGATTGAATCCAGATGTGTTATAAGATCTTATGTTGGGTGTCTGAGTAAAGAGAAAAATTTCTAAGAGCAGCGCTGTGGAGAAGAGATATTAAGATAAGAAATTAAATAAAGAACATTAAAAATAATAAGTGCGCACTAACGTAAACAGAAGAGGCAATAGATAATAGGAAAAAATAAATAAATAAATTATTGAAAATTTTATGAATACTGTGTGATCATAAAATAAAGTTGAAAAGAAAAATATAAAGAAAGAGTATATACATCAGATAGAATAAAAGACTGAAGTAAAAGGAGCAAGTCATTAAATAAAGGATAAGATTAATTGAAAAATAGTGACAACATTTTTATATAAAATAAAAAGAATAAAACGAATAAAACTAAATAGATTGAAAGAGAAAATATGGCTGTTACTCCGGTAGAGATATTAGGATTAAAATATCCTTTGTGTAAAGATATGATAAATAAAATCTCAGACAAATGGCAAAAGAGAACAAAAATAAAATGACAAAATGGCCAAAGGAAGGGACGTTTGATGTAGCGTTGTGTGAGGAAATGGAAACTCTGGTAAAAAACTACAAACCAAAATGTGTCAATAAAAAGCGTGAAAAAAGAGAGAGAAAGAGAGAGAAAGAACAAGAAGTGTTGGCTATGTTTAAAAAGGAAGGTGAGAACACCTTAAAAAATCTAAAGCAGGCCAGGAAAATTTTAAAGGAGGCAGACAAAGAAACATGCAAAAAAGAGATGCTATTTTCTCAACCTCCTCCTTATATGTCAGGAGAAAGGCTATTACCGCTTCTCAAGGGGAAGGTAGATGTGATGGGGAAATAGAGGTCGAAGGTCAAGTTGAATTTGAACCAGATGTAAAAGCAGGGAGCAGAGAACAGAAAAAGGAGAAGGAGGGGTATTTACCCATGGACTGTTATGAGCAAGCACGTTTAGCTTTAAACCAGATGAAATCAGACCAGGAAGATAAAACAAGATATGAGGAAGTGTTAGAAAGATTAAGGAGAAAAGATAGTGAAATTAAAGCACAAGTAGAAATGATTGAACAAGAGTTGGGTCAAAAAATCAGAGAATCAGGCAAAAAAATTCAAAAGGAAAATGAGTTGGAGAGACAGAGAAGTAAGCTGTTTGACAGCAATGAGGAAATTAATGTTGAAGGAGAAATATTTGATACAAGAAAATGGGAGCAAGGCAGAGTAAAAGGAACACTTAGACCACTGGCTGCACAACTTTCGATTTTAATTAAAGGTGCGCAGGGACAATATGTCCCTTGGGCCTCTCAGAACCTCGAGGGACTGGTGACGCGTCTTCCGGAAATAAACGACGGGGCTGGCAGATGGATCAAAGTTTTTGAGGAGGAAACTATGGGCAAACTTTTGTCTGTGGGAGACATTAAAGCATTGCTGGCAAAAATAATAGGAGGGGCAAAGCTGGATGAAATTTTGCAAGCAGCCGCTCTAGACAGAGCAGTGAACTCTCACAATATGGATGGAATTGTTTTTGATGCATTTCGTCTAACAGTATGGCAAGCATTGCGACTGGAGTATCCGAACAGGCTGGACCCTAAGACTCTTAGAGGAGCTCAGCTGGGAGATACTGAAAATCCGGCCGTGTATATCCAGAGACAGTTGAAAAACTGGAAACAAGAGACTGAAATAAATCCTGAGGGGGATCCTCTGATGGCTACGTTATTCAGACAAGCTGTAATTGATGCCATGCCTCTAGCCGTAAAGAGCAGGCTAGAAGAGGTTGTTGGCTTGAACTCAAAAACTCATAAAGAATTTTGTGATCATGTGACACATGCAGTGGAGCAACACAGAAAGAATGAACTAAAGCTCAAGACCCAAGAGAAAGAGCTACAGCGCAAGCTAACTCAACTACAGCTTGAAGAGCTGACAAAGAAAAATAAACGAAAGATTCAAGCTCCGATAATAAAAGAAGGAGAGGAACAAATGACAGTTATGTCTCCTGTAAGTGCTCCGCAACCAACTATTCAGCCAAGCCCTTCTACTGCAGGCCCTCCGAACACACACCAGCTTCCTGTACCTGTAATTAATGTTTACCCTCAACAGCCAGCTCCAGTGGGGTGGAGAAAAAGACCAATGCAGAGAGGCCAGAGAGGAAGAGGCAAACCTTATACTGGCCAACCAGATTTATGCTGGATCTGCAATCAGCCAGGACATATCCGATATAATTGTCCCACCTTGTCATACCAGCAGTACCCTCGAGGGGGCAGAGAAGAAGGATGGCAGCAGTCCATTCGAGGTACAGGAGAAGGCCCTGTTAATCCGTGGAGGGGACCAAATCAGGGATACTAGGTGTGCCCAGAGAATCCTACAGGGGAGAACCAGTTACCAATGTTAACAACTAAAGCAAATCAAGAGCCTATTATACAAATTAAAATAGAGGGTAAAGACACACCCATGATGTTAGACACAGGAGCAATTTTTACTTGCTTAAATTCAAAATATGCTTCACATCTCCCCTTGTCTGGAAAATTCACAAAGACAGTAGGATTCTCGGGACAAATGCAATTAATTCCGATGACAGCTCCAGTGTGTCTACAAACAAAAAATCAAAGTATAACAATGCCCATTCTTGTATCAAATCAAACTCCTATCAACTTGTTAGGAAGAGACGCATTATGCAGATTGGGGTTACAAATTTGGTGTTCTCCAGAAGGAATATTTATCGATGCAATAGGAACAGAAATGCAAATGGTAGTTACAGAGCCAAAAGCAAATGTCTATTGGATAGGACAGATAGAACAAGATGTGAGACAAACAGTAAACAAATGGGGAAAGTTTATTGAAGCACAGATTCCTGAAGCACGGTTAACAAAATCAGAATTTCATTGTACAATGATCTATGATCAGGACAGAGATGAAAAAATAGAACAGAAATGGCAGGAAGAAACAAAAGGTCAAAAAGTCGAGACAGTCTCTGAGTATATCATAATAGGTAAACAAGGAGCAGCTTTAAATATTCCAAACAGTGAATTTGTAGAAAAATGGTTCAATGTAACTGATTCTGTCCCACATATTGCGATATATGATAAAATACAGTATTGTCAACCTCAAGTTGAATACTTAGGAAGATTGATTGCCTATGGCACACGTGCTATAGCACCCTCTCAATTAGAAGGTATAAGTAAAACAATAATTAGCAATAATCAAATGTCAAGCACATAAAAAAGGAAATGATTATGTCATTAAGGGAAACAATGCAGCAGATCTACAAGCTAAAAAGGCTGCTGGATGTCAAATAGCAGTATTAACACCTGTAGTACTTATAGAACCTCAACCTCAATTGGATGACATAATTCGAATTCAGCAACAAGCAGGCCCTTACGAACAGTCAATGTGGCACCAGAGGGGGGCCAAAAAAGACTCACAAGAGATTTGGCGTACACATGAAGGACACATGGTGGCGCCAATTTCACTTTTAAATATTCTTATCGCAGATGCGCATGGTTTTGACCATTGCGCAAGGGGGGAAGTGGTAAGAAAAATTAAAAAGCAAGGATATTGGTCTCCTTATTTGTATGCAACAGTGGATGAATTCTTGTCTACATGCGAAATTTGCGCAAAGTACAATGTGAGAAAAGGGATAACGACACCCATAGGGCATATACCGGTACCGGAAGGGCCTTTTAAACATCTGGTCGTTGACTACGTGGACATGATAAAGCGGGTACAAGGTAAAAGATACATGCTGGTGATCGTTGACAGATTTAGCAAATGGGTGGAGGCAGTACCGTCAGCAGATCTAGGAGCAGGGACAGTAATCAAATTTCTAACAAGAGAAGTAATTCCTAGATTTGGGATACCATCAGAAATAAGTTCAGATAATGGTTCGGCATTCATACAAAAAACGGTAAAACAAGTGTTGCAACAATTAAGAATAAAACAAAGACTAGGTTGCATTTACCATCCTCAAAGTCAAGGACAGGTAGAGAAAATGAATGGAATTATCAAGGCCAAAATAAACAAAATATGTGAAAGTACTAAACTTAATTGGATTGATGCTTTGCCTCTAGCACTAATGAGCTATCGCATGCAAACTAACCGCACCACGCATTTAACACCTCATGAGATGCTTACAGGTCGGCCTATGCCAGTGCCACATTGTAGAGGTCCCTACAAAGGACCGCCTCTAGAGCAGTTACAAATGGAACTTCGTTCATATATGAAGAAACTAACTGCCATACATAAAGCTATCTATTTACAGGAAAAAAGAAAAGAGCCGAGCGAGGAAACGGAGACAACGTGTCCAGTTGTTCCACGTGACCAAGTATATCTGAGGGTGTTCCGAAGGAAATGGAATGAGCCGAGGAGAGAAGGCCCGTACACAGTGGTGAGAGCAACTCCGACAGCAGTGCAAGTGGAGGGCAGTACAACTTGGTATCTTCTAAACCACTGCAAGAGAGAGCCCAAGAAAAAGACAGAAAGGGAGGAAAACAGACAGGTAGACAATGCGACAGAAAGTGACAAGGAGGAACCTGAAACACAGGATGAAGTGCAAACCAAAGACAGCACAGAAAAGGTTTCACAAGGAGTTCCAGTTGTCCTGTCAGAGGAACAGGAGAGGGAAGGGAACGAAACAGACAATGTGTTTGGAGATCCTCTTATGCTTAATGTATCTAATAATGCAACTCCAAGCTCAACCCATAGAAAGCAATCAGACTTCTCTCCAAATGCAACCCCAAGCTCCAATAATAGAAAACAACCAGACTTCTCACCAAATGCAAATCCAAGCTCCACCAACAGAGAGCAATCAGACTTCCCTTCAGTTACAAACACAAGAGGTAACCAACAGCAACCAGACTTCCCAAGAATTGACTTTTCAGCCCGCAAATGAATCTAGCAGTGACTTTAACTTAATCCAAAATGAACAAGCACAAGTAGAGGAGGAAAAAATATCTAGACAAAATAGACACATTGCAGATGACAATTATAACATCACTATTAAAGGCAATTCAGATATATTATGGGAAAAGGCAGAAGATAATAGTTGGTATAAATGGGTAAATTACACAGCTGAAAAAGAAGAATGGGAAAACTGCATAGTTTGCCTTGAAGCGAGACGAAGTTAAATCAGGATTTGAATCAATATTCATTTGGATTGCGCAAAATAAAAATACAGAATGGATCAATTATATCTATTACAACCAGCAAAGATTTATTAATTACACTGATGACGCCTTATCACTTTTAGGAGAACAATTAGATGCGACAAGCCGAATGACATGGCAAAACAGAATAGCTTTGGACTATTTGTTAGCTGAAAAGGGAGGAGTCTGTGTTATGTTTGGGGATCAATGCTGTACTTTTATACCAAATAATACTGCTCCAGAAGGAGCATTCACAGAAGTAATGACCAAATTGAAAAACTTAAGGGTTGAACTTAAAACTAATGCTGACAGACGGGAAAATGTGGGATTGGTTGGATCTAAGGTTGGGAGCTTGGGGAGCATGGTTTGCTAAACTAGGAATGTTTTTAGGAGTTGCCATAATGATAGGAGGTTTATTATTTTGTTGTGTGTTACCTATACTAAGAACATTGGTCGTGAATGATACTGTGAAACAAATGGAGATGATAAAAGTCCCAAATAATCAACGAATAATCACAGAAAGAAACTTGGATGAGTATTATGAAGGATTGCTAAACAAGCTGATCTTAAATGAGCAAACTTCGGATGATGGATCAAGCGACTCTGATGACTATGAAAAAGAGATGTAAGGATGAGCCATATCCTGGGTGTAAGTGCTAGCCTAACCTCTGCCCAAGGATGGCCCTCTACGATGCGCAAAGTATCTGGGCTGAAGATCAACGGATCCGAACTATTGTTTCTTGGAATATTCAATGTATTATGTTTTGAATGTGTTTTTAAGTGTTTTTATGTGTTTGATATACATGACTGTGACAACCACAGGCAAGCGCTGAACCGATTGCACGCTCATGCTTTTAACATTGTATTTTACTATAAAGGAAGAAAGGAGACAGAATCTTTTACTCTCTTTTAATCAAAGGTGGAGAGAGATGTTTGGTCCTGATTCTCCTCCAGAGTACTGCCGCATCATTTAGTCGTTGATGGTAAACCTGTGTGACTTACTTAGTCACTAGATAGTGTTAGCTAAAATGACTGAATTATGAAGTAGCACTCTGGGTAGACGTAAACAAATTGTGAGACTTAATGAAGTCTCAAAGGGAGGAATGTAGAAGATTTTTATTGATATTAATCAGAATTACTTAGACGTAATCAAGGTGAATTTTGCCAAAAATGTATCTATTGAATCTTCCAATATATTCTGAAGGCCTTTGTGTCAAAATGTGTACGTGGCAAAGCACATCTGGAAGAAACGAGGAGGGGGCTTTTTCCCCCTTTACCATAACAAAGTCAGGATGGTCTTCTCTCCTATGGGACAGATAGAATTACGTACACTAGCGAAATATAGAGTGGTATACGTGTGTTTCAATGTATAGAATCCCCCTCCCCTTGTTAATTTTTGAGTATATATACGAGAGACAAAGAGCATTCGGGAGAACTCCTTTGCAAACGAGTTTTCCTTTTATTCCATTAAAAAATAAAACCTACTCTGGAATCAAACTCTGGCACTGCGTTTTGTTCTTTGAACTGCGGCAGAAGACACTTCAACATTCACCAGTCTCAGGTTTTCTTACATGTATTCAAGGATTCAAGGACAAATGGTTGGGAACCACTGCTCTATAGAGACAAATCATCATAAAAAGGGGGATCCCTTTTATCATTAACATGCCACACGCTAGGGGTGGGAGATATGACCAAAATCTTATATCATGATATGAGTAATTTAGTTATTTTTTGCTTTAAATAAGGTCTTTATGATATCAAAATTTTTGATACCATAGACATTTCATAATTCATGTCATTAGAGTCAGTATCACAAAAAACTAGCCTAAATAAAAAAAAAGTAAAAAAAAAAAAAAAACTCATGGTCACTGAAGACAAGTAAACAGTCAGCGATTAAATATGAAAAGAAAACTAATTACAAGCAATAGGACAAAAAAAAATTATTAAAGTTACAAAAGTGATTCAATCAAGAGCAGTGAGAGATTTTCTCTCTTTTGTTGTTTTATTAACATGAATGACAGTAGGAGACTGCTGTCACTTTAAGAGCTGCCCGGATCCAATATACTGTTACACATGTGTTTTCTTTCTCAGCTGTTTGCTTTCACTTTTAAGACCTACATTACTGTGTTTACAAGGACACTTGGAAAAGATGGGCATTTTGACACATACAAGTGTGTATTTAACCATTCAAGGCCTATAAATCAGCAAAAACAACTCCTTTCAATACTCCCATGCTCTATGAGCACCGTCTTCACGTGTGTGCAGAAACACTCAGAGACAGTCTCTCAGACAGCATGCACATATGGCCAAATGAGTTCCCTTTCGCTGCTGTTTGTATTTCAATGGGTTAAAATCACTTGTTTTTTGCAAAAGATAAGTTTTTGCGACCAAACAGCACAGCAACGTCAAGTGAGCGTTTAAACGTAATAGAGACAAAAATCTCTACTGATGACAAATTTGTGCTGTTTAATCGTGTGTACTGGTATATCGCCCACCCATACCACACACTATCAAGCATCGGATAGATTTTAAAATCTTGTTAATTACTTATAAAGCCCTGAATGGTTTAGCTCCTCAGTACTTGAGCGAGCTCTTATCGCATTATAGTCCTCCACGTCCGCTGCGTTCTCAAAACTCTGGCCGTTTGATAATACCTAGAATATCAAAATCGACTGCGGGCGGCAGATCCTTTTCCTATTTAGCACCCAAACTCTGGAACAGTCTACCTAACACTGTTCGGGAGGCAGACACACTCTGTCAGTTTAAATCTAGATTAAAGACCCATCTCTTTAGCCTGGCTTACACATAACACATTAATACGCTTCTATTATTCAAATCCGTTAAAGGATTGTTAGGCTGCATTAATTAGATCAACCGGAACCGGGAACACTCCCCATAACACACGATGTACTCGTTACATCGTAAGTTGAATGGCATCTGCGCTAATGTTTGTCTGTTTCTTTCCTAGTCTGTTTCTCGGTCCGTGTCCGATCAGATGGTGGGTCGGCGCCGAGGTGACGTCTGCGGCCCTGATCGCCGGGCGGAGACCAGGACGCCTGGATGACCCCAGAGATATATCCCCAGATATATCAACCAAAAATAACAAAATAACTAAAATATAATAAAATACCTAACTACATAATACTACTATTGTTAGAAATTGCAACAAAATTAAAATAGAAATAGAAACTTTTGAACTGCGGGTTTCGTCTGGTCAGAGGAGAACTGGCCCCGACTGAGCCTGGTTTCTCCCAAGGTTTTCTCCATTATGTCTCAGAGGAGTTTTGGTTCCTTGCCGCTGTCGCCTCTGGCTTGCTCAGTTGGGGACACTTAATTTCTAGCGATTATCGCCGATTTGATTGCACAGATACTATTTAAACTAAACTGAGCTAGACAATGACATCTCTGAATTCAATAATGAAATGCCTTTAACTGAAAATTGAGTGTTTAATCTTATCATTATACATTACTGACACTCTATCCTCCAATTTGATACTGTTAAGTGCTTTGACACAATCTGTATTGTAAAAGCGCTATATAAATAAAGGTGACTTGACTTGACTTTACCTTCTCTCCAATCTCAGTTTGATCTCTTCCTGGCAGAAGATCCAGGTCTGGCCCGAGCGCACACGCGTCCACCACAGACAGGTAACGCTCCTCATCCAGATTAGAGCCGAACAAGATGTTGTCCTTCAGAGTGGCGTTCTGAATCCAGGCCTGCTGCGGCACATACGCTACAGACCCCTGAGAGAGAATGAGAGACATGTAACTAAAGGTCCAGACAGTACATAAGTGTTCAAGTGAATCTGAAAGTAGGCAAAAACTCTTTTCATAATAAGATCTGATTGATTACTTTGATATTAATGCGACCCTTGAGGCTGCGCAGTTCTCCCAGCAAAGCGGATATCAGCGACGTCTTTCCAGCCCCCACAGCCCCAACCACTGCCACCAGACGACCCGGTTTAATGTCCAGAGGCGCTGAACAACATAATCACTGGTTAAATACTGCTGGACAGAACACACACACTCATGCAAACACACAGCCGATGACAGAAGTGATGCTAAATAACAGTTATACTCATTGTGGCATCTGTTGTATACTGTAACAGTGTAAAAAATATATCATATTATAATGTTGTAGTGAAACAGGGCAAATCTTACTTTTTCAGAACTGGTTCTGTGTCTCTTTCCCAGGCATATGTGCCATCAGTCATGCTCACGGCGGCAGCTAATTCAGCAAATTATGAGAACACTGATCACTCTCTCAGATTTCAAACTAAACTACTGTTATTGCTCTGAAGTGGACTGAAGTATGTTCTTTGCAGTATGTTAAATGACTAGTAAAAACAGCAAACATTAACGAGTTCATCAGATGAATTTAGCTTTTCTAAAACAATTTGAAATCAGCTCATCTAAAAATCTCATAGAAGTTTGTTATCAAGTTTGTCTAAAAATCTCTTAGGAAATTACATAATGAGTTCTTACTGTGGCTGTCGTCACGCGTTACTGCCATTGTGTCCAGATCATCGCCACTCAGAAATTTCTCGAGTCTTTTCTTAGAAACAGTGGTCTAAACAAAGTACAGAGAGTACAAATTTCTTACTACTTCAGTAATAGTTTAATGAAATGTAAAGGTAGCAATGATATGCTTCAATATAAATAACAATATAAATATGAAACAATGTTTTTATTGTAATACCTGAACAATGATGGAAATCAGCTGTGGAAGCATGGCGAGTGGGAAGCGCAGTATGTTAAAGAGGGAGATGGAGGTAAAAGCTTTCTCTGCATCCAGGATGTTATTGGGACTCACAGACACAAACACAGCGAAGGTCACCAGAGACACCTGAAGACAATAAGACATGATATGAGCTCCATCTGTGGCCAGACCTCACAAACAAGCAACAATAGTTTAGTAGACAAGAAAATGACTACAAAATAAAACTGTAATTGAAATGTGCAATCAAGATATATTTTTATTTTCAAGCATTCAACACACTTCAGTTTTAGTCAAAAATACAAAATGGGATGAGTTTTAGACTTAAATCTGTTTCTGAATACTCTTTAGCAACTACTTGCATTAAATATTTTGAAGAAACAACATATAAAACATTGTTATACTCACAATAGCTGGAGCACAAGAAAATATGAAGGTGGAGACCGATGAGAGGTAGGCAAACTTCCTCATCACCTTCAGCTCCTTCTCCCGAATCTCCTGAACCTGAGCCTCAAAAGATGATTCCCAGGCGTAATACTTCAGAACCTACCACACAAGTGACGAAGAGCTGACAAATGTGCAGAGACGCAACTAACCAAGATTTCATATTCTCATTTGACTGGACTGAAAATGAAAATATGATATGAAGCATGTTACATTCTCCAAAAAGGTACAAAAGGTGTTACTGGGATGGTACCTTTTCGAAAGGTACTAATATGCAGCTGGGTAGATTAATTTACAAATTGTAATGATTCCAAATGACAAAAATTGTAGTTAGTAACGTAATCCATTGCATTACAAATTTTAGGTAATATAATCAGACTTTACTTTTAGATTACTTTTGACCTAACTCATTCATCACAATGATGTAAATAGGATAATCTTGTACCATATCGATATAAAAATGCAAAGATTAAGAAAATATATTCCATTTGTTGTTTTCGACAACATGCGTTAAACATTACCTTATGTCAAGGTTTCCCAAACTGGGGTTTGTGAAGGAACTGCAGGGGGTTTGTGAGTTTAATGAAAAGCTATTAATTAATTAAATCATGAAAAATGTTCAATCAAAATGAATCATTTTAAAATCAATCAAAATAAAACACTTACTATCAAAAATGAAATATTTTATTTGTTTACCTGCATGTCATGTAACTATTAACCAATGTCAGAGGGCCATGAACATGCAAATGTGATTTATTTTAAAATTTCAGGGGTACTTCAAGTAAATATATTAGGTGAAAGACGATCAGATAACTAAACAGTTTGCAAATGTGTGCATCGTAATGTGTTTGAAAGAAAAAAGCATTCCAAAGACATAGAAACACATGGTGAAATAACTTACTGAGTGATAATGTAAAAATTCATCAAGTACATCAAGTAAAAATTCATGTGTTCATCAGTAGTTGATGCGATATTGAAACGCTTCTTAAACGTGAAATGATTTTTGTAAATCCATTGGTCAAATGTTGTCTTCCACAAAACTGGAAGACTTTCTGAGTGTGTATAAATGGTAGGCTATTTTTGAAAGTCAAATTTAAAAGATGAAAAAGATGAGAATCAATAAATTATGAATAATTTATTTATATTGTGTACATAACATGTAATCAATAAAAAGTAACCATAGTCTAATTATGAGTATTATAAAATATAATTTTATCTGCTTACAAGTACTTATTTTTTTTATCTGATTACGTAATCCAGATTAGATGTAATCAGTTACTACCCAGCTCTGCTAATATTAGTACCTTCATGGTACATATGTACCTTCAAAGTACTAAAATGCACCCTTGAGGGGTAAATAAGGTACGAATGTGTACCTTTTGAAAGGGTACCGCCTCAGTGACAGCTTTTGTACCTTTTTTCCTGAGAGGAGTGCAAGAAACCACTTACTTTTATTCCATTCAATATGTCATTCACAATTTTCATGCGCTTGTCTTTAAATTTCATGTTTTCCACCTGAAAAAAAAACAAAAACAAAAAACATGTTGCCCTTAGTGGATATTGATGCAGTGTTTTATATTTCTTTTGTAACCAGATAACTCTTTTACAAGAGAAATGCTTTACGAAGCAAACCGAGTCACCTGGAAGCCCCTGGATTTGGTGGCCAGCCAGCCATTGATGGGCACCATCAGCACCATGGACAACAGACCGGCCAGGACAGAAGGACCCAGCTCAATCCAGAGGAACGCGATGGACAGAGCGATCTGCAGCGGACACGACCAAAGCAAATGGATGAAGTTGGTGACATTGTTAAATCTCTGGGCGTCCGCTGACATCAGGTTGACTATCTCTCCAGCGGTCGACTCTTTCCTAGAGTCATTAGACACAACTAATGCCTGAGAGGAACCAGTGATAATGAGTCATCACAACATCATCCACTGGCTATGATATATAATAATAAAGGTGAACATTACAGCAGATGCACCTTCTTATAAACGGCAGCCATGAGAGCTGTGCGTACTTTCATACCCAAGATAAAACATCGCTGGAAGTACTGTTGTAGAACAACCAACTGTAAAAAAGCCACCACCAAAAGCAGCACGGCGTACAGGTAACCAGTCCATACGTGACTCGTTTTGTCCTGAGTGAAGGAGATCATTAACCTGTGACAAGCCACAGCACACATTGGTAAGCAGCTCAGCAGTTTCAGAAACACCACGTAAAGAACTAATAGGATACCCTGCAAACATGCCCCTGCGGGACCCTTGCTGGCTTTTTGCAGGCACAGTGGGCTAGAGCCAGCCCACACCAAACCTAAACAGGCCCAGTGCAGGCTCACAGCTTTGGGCTCACCGTGAGCAGCTCTCACCATGGGACCAGTGTTGCCAGATTGGGCAGGTTTGAATTTGATTGTGCGGGTAAATATTGGCTTGGGCGGGTGGACAAAATTTGGGCAGGTTTTTGGTCAGTTTGGCAGTTTTCAAAACATATAAATTGTATAGGCTAATTGGTTAACAAACAAGCTCAAGTGTGCATATAGACTACATGCATCCAATCAGTCATCACAACGTTACTAAACACACAATAGTATCTGGAGCTGATGTTGACGTCGCGGTCGCACTTTTAGCCAATCGATCAGCAGACAGACGTGATGATTCATGAGTGACTGGTTTTTAGCGCGATAACGGATCTGATTTTGAATGTATAACTGTAAGTGATCATAATGCCTAAATATAAGTTTGATGGTAAAGAGTGGAGAGTGTTTTAACTCTCAAAACGTGAATTACACCTGTTGAGGGAGATGACATGAAGGCTATATCACTGCAACTCCGAAATCAGAGCACAGTTAAATTATTTAATCAAAATCTATTCTATACGATCCTGTCTTTTATCTTTTAAATGGTCCAGATTGGTAGGATATCCTTTAAAGATGCTGGACTTGTTAGTTTTGACTGTGCAAAGTTCTATATTATGTTCAATATGAACTTCACGAAAGATTAGTTCTATGTGAAATTATAAAGCGACACGAAAGTAAGAGCATTATTGTTGTTAAATTTGTTTTATTGTCGGATTATCATACAGAATGACACAGTTTTGACTGTGACGGTGTGTGCATGAACGAGTGTGAAATACCTATAATTACGTTGCTTATTCTGATCACTATTAGGCACTTTTTTGCATTTAAATTCTGACTGTTGACATTGAAAATGATGCATGTGTTTTTCGAGAGTATCGGTTAAATTATTGCTACTGTACATTTTTGACAATACAGACATTAGTTACGTGGTGACTGCATCCATTTCAGATGCATAATAACTGTTTTTCCCAAAGACTTACGTTATAGTAGCTGAAAAGTATTAGTGAAAAAGTGAAACAGATGTATTGTTGTAGATTAATAATGTGGGCCCTGTGTGGGCATAGTGAGGGCTTCCTGGGGGCCAAGTGAGGGCTGCCTGTGCAGAGTCAGCGCTAAAGGGCCAACGTTTTGCCAATGAGCAAAGTCTCAAAGGCCCTGCGCTGGCAGCCTGCTAGGGGCCCTTAGGTGAAGGGCCACCGCAGGCTTATTTGCAGGGGTAATAACTGAGGTCTTTTTGCAGACCATATGCCTGAGCAGCAGCAGCTACAAAAAAACTACTTTCGTGGTACAAGAAAAAATTTGGTAATGAAATGAACGCAGAAGGACACTTACTTGAGAAGTTGTGGGCTTGCAAATGCCAGAAGGTCTTCTGTCAGTTTGTAGAGGGCCGACTCTAAAAGCACACCTTTGAAGGTTTTAGCAATGGTGGGAACCAGCCAGGAATTAGGATAGTCGGTTTCAGAATCCTTTTTCTTCTTCTTCTTTTCTTTCTTCTTTCCTGTCTCCTCCTAATTGGATATTAAAATATTGTGAGCGCATCAGTCAGTGTTTGGTCCTTAGATTTAAAAAATCAAATTTACATATTACACAAAAAGTGAAATTTAAAGAGCAGTTTTATATTGCCTTAATTGAAAATTATGGTTTCTGGTTTTAAATCTTTTTTGTTTAGTTTGTCTGAAAGAAAATAACATTACTTGAACGTTGTTTCTAAGATAGCAAGTAACGTTAACATTAAAATTTACAGTGCAACAAATATTACGCGTCTGAAGTTGTCTTTATTTTTATAATGTAAACTAAATTAAACATTGACTAACAAAATGTTTTCAGCTTTATCTGAAGTGAAAATTGTATTATTATAGCTAATTATTTTTTAAAGGTGAAAATAAGTTGTAAAAGGACAAATTATTAAACTGACTTACATTTAGTAACATTTTGGCTTATGTCTACAGAAAATACTGATTAAGCTGAAAGAAATTGAATTAATTAAATCCTGTCAGGGAATCATATTAAATCACTTAGAGATTAACCTAATTAATTTGGTCACGTCCAAATAACTCAATTTGATGATGTTGAATTTACATGAAAAAGTATGTTTGTGTTATTTAATTGTTTCATTGGTCCATGTACGGGATTAAACCATGCAAATCCAACACACTTTTTCAGTGATATCATGTGTTTATATTAAATAAACTTACTCTGTAAGCATGTTTTTTGAATTATTTGAAATAATTTTGAATAGTATTAAATCAAAATGTAAGATCTGAACCAAAACATAACCATAATTTGAGAAAAGCTAATACATTTGACTGTAAGAACAATGTATTGTTTTTTTCAGTATGTTACAAATTGATCATACTCTAAGACTGAGAGGTGTTTAAACACTAATTATTCTACTTTAGAAACTATGGAAGATGATTGTCTTACCATAACTAGAACGTCCTGACTGACTCCCTTGGCCAAGCCGTTCTGATGATCATTTTTATTCTTTCGTTTATTTTGTTGCTTCTGCAGGATGCTGCGGGCTTTTTTCAGCTCTTTGGCCATAACGTCCTCAAACTCCTGACAGATCGTCTGAGTGGAGTCCTTCTCATTCAGATCCCACATGTCCTCCTGAACCAGAGGCCTCTTAAAGCCTTTGATTACCATGCTGAGCAACAAGATTCACAGGAGCATCATGCATATGAAAGACCAATACATTGTACATACAGTATAGGACTTGTACTGGACAGACGCAACAGTGACATGCAGAAAGTCATCAGCAGATGGTCTAATCAGTAAAAAGAAGAAAAAAAAGACAGACGACAGAAATGCAAAATGAGGAACAGAAGTAAACTCAGATCCACCTGTTGAACCAGTTAAAGGTGATTCTGCTGAGAAACGTTGCTTTGGCTTCAGGATTCTGCAATATATTAGAGAAGACAGTAAATTTGACAAATATACATTCACTGAATGCTTAAGTTAAGTTAGTGACGTATTGTCAAGTATGGTGACCCATACTCGAAATTAGTGCTCTGCATTTAACCCATCCAAGTGCACACACACACAGCAGTGAGTAGTGAACAAATGCACACACACAGTGAACACACACACCCGGAGCAGTGGACAGCTATTGCTCCAGCGCCCAGGGAGCAATTAGGGGTTCGGTGCCTTGCTCAAGGGCACCTTTGTCATGGTATCGAAGGTGGAGAGAGTGCTGTTCATTCACAATCCCCACCTTCAATTCCTGCCAGTGCGAGAATCGAACCAGCAACCTTCAGGTTACAAGCCCGACTCCCTAACCATTGGGCCACGACTACTAAGTGACATTACTTGTAAGATTTCTCACGCTTTCCGTACCGTCTTTGAAATTCTTTTAACTTCAGGTGAAACATCAGCGAAGGCTGATAAAACCAAAGCGATCAGCTGCAGTCCATAGTTGATGTAGAACAGACAGAACCGCGGAACATCATCGATTTCTTCCTGAGAAACATGTCAAATACATGATTATTTCAGCAACACTGTACAATAACATTCTATTCAGTGACATTACTTCATGCATTACATGCAGGCACACATCTGTCATGCATCAAAAAACGAACAATGATTTGTCAATATTCATTTATAGATATACAATTGTTCATTGCTCATTCATGGTGTTCATTATACATTAACAAACGTCAGTTTATAACACTTGAAATCAGTTTTCAGAAATCAGAAAGTCAGTTTTAATTACATACGGTATCTCTTTTCAAAACACACATTGTTTTAAAGTGGATTTACAGAAATTCATAATATTTGTAATACATTAAAGCTTACAGTCCACGCTGAGCAGTTTATTCCAATTTACGTTTGACAAAGATATAAACAGTTAACCAAACTGTTAGTTTACTTTATGTATGCATATAAAGGTGGGTACACGTAATATTTGGCAGCTGTCTTGTGGTGATTTATTTTCTTTCTTTCTTTTTTCTAAAAAGCAGAAAAAGTGTTTTCTGTTGAGTATCATTTATATGATGCATCCGCTGAGGAACAGTGAAAGTAAAGCTCCTCAAAAGATCCTGATGATCAGATTTGATACGCACTGATTTTTCTAGAAAATGATTGATGGAGAATCAAGTAAAGCTGAGCTGCTTGGGTCCAGTAAGTGTTCATCTGGAAACATGACTGCAGTTAATCTGACGCTTACTTTTGACAGCAAAAAGACACGTGAAGCACGAGCTGAAGGAGGACATTTGTACAATTACACTAAAAGACCTTTGACTGGATAAAAACTCTAAACTGTCAATCAGATGAAGTTTACCAACAAAGTTTAATCGTGTTGATCATTTTGTCCAATACGGCATATGCAAGCGATATGCACATGGAGCTGTGAGTGCTGGTGTCAGTACCTTGTTCAGTGCGGCTCTCAGTAAGGTCTGGAACTGGAAGACGGCGCACAACAACTGAAGCAGCCAGAACACAAAGAGACTCCCGGAGTCCACAGATCTCGGTCTGCGCCGCACACACTCCTGGCACAGCATCACAACTATCTACACAAACACAAACCACTCAACACATCAACATCTTCAATTATTTACTGAGTGATCTTAACTCTTTACACGGTTTATTAAAGAAATGCTTATGAAGGTTACCCATGAGACGGCGAACAGAACCGGATTGGTGTAGAGCACCGCTGGATGTTTCTGAGCTGTGGAATCACTCGACGGCCCATGATCCTCCCCGAGAGTGAGCGCCAGCTCCGCTACCGCCGTCAGAAGCAGCAGGCCAGCCACAACCTTTTGCACAACAGCAACAATGTGAGCATATGAGAGTGCTAATCAATCAGACAAACAGTTGCAAAACACTACTAAAGACAGTATATAAAGCCTTTATGTATAATGCATTATAAAAGTAGTTATAATACATTAATTATGCCTTGCAATGCACCTTATAATGCATTGTACAATCTCATGAAGAATTGTAACCACAGTTAATACATTATAATGCTTAACAATTCATTGTTACACTATGCATTTCATATTCAGTTATAATTATTTATGACAAGATATAATGTATTACAGCACACATTATGAATAATTATAATGCGTTATAGCCTTTAATAACCCTTTATAATGCATTATACATAAAGACATATGTGATCCTGGACGACAAAACCAGTCTTAAGTGTCAATTTTTCGAAATTGAGATTTATACATCATCTGAATAAATAAGCTTTCCATTGATGTATAGTTTGTTAGGATCGGACAATATTTGTCTGAGATACAACTATTTGAATATCTGGAATCTGAGGGTGCAAAAATCTAAATATTGAGAAAATCGCGTTTAAAGTTGTCCAAATGAAGTTCTTAGCAATGCATATTACTAATCAAAATTAAGTTTTGATACATTTATGGTAAGAAATTTACGAAATATCTTCAAGGAACATGATCTTTACTTACAGTTTTTTTTCGATTGCTAACACACAATTCATGAAACAATTCCAAATTTTTTCACAACTATAAACACAATCTCAAAATCTCCTTTGGGAAACAGGAATCCTTCTGCTAGTCAATGTCTGTTACAGTATACAGCATAAATAAAGTGGTGCAGATATAGTAAAATTCAGAAATAAACTTTAAGAAAAGTTTACTTTCATTACACTTCTGTAAAGAGATCTTACAGTAGATGAAAAGCACTAGAAGAGAAAAGTTCAAAGACCATACAACTGAATATATAGTAAACACACACTGGAATATAATGTCATTTACTGTAAATAAATAAATTCATTCATTCATTCATTCATTCATTACAGTAATTCATTCAGAATCCTCAGCCAATTACAGTATTGGTAGTATCCTTATTTGTTATAGCAGTTTCTTAGTCTTCTGAAAAAGACTTCTCTGCCTCCCTGGACAGACAACTCTCAGTTCTGCAAAAATAGAGTAGATGTAAGGACTATTTGGCTACAAATCATTTCAACAGTACAGTAGTGAGTTTGAGGGTGTACAACATGTGCTACAATATGTACTGTACATAGAATAATGAAAGTTGTCTCATCTGAAGTACTGCTGCTATGTACTGTAATTATATTGTATGTGTCAGTAGTATTGAAACCTTGTAGATGAGCCTGTAGGCCATCTTCCCTCACGGTCAGTCCATGCAGAAGAACGTGGTCAACTATAGTGCTTTGTATTTCATCAGGAACAAATTAACTTTGACCTCATCCCCTTCATTTTCTTTTCTCCTCCTATTCCTCTTTGTCTCCCACTACCATGATTCATTTTCCAAAACACATAATCACTTGTGCTCCTGTGCATATCATCCTGAGATTCTGACCTGTGTGTCCTCAGTTTTGCTACTGAATGTTCACACATGGATAAATGTGCGCTGTTTGAGTTCATTTTTGATGCTTGAGTGAATTATATTGTGTGTTTGTGTTTTCTGAATGAGAACATGGTTAAACCTGTGCAAAATGTTTGCAGAAAACACTGAGCAAATTGGAACGTGTGTGCAAACAGGTGCAATGTGTTAAAGGTTTTGAGAAACATGCACACACACAGTGAACACACACACCGGAGCAGTGGACAGCTATTGCTCCAGCGCCCAGGGAGCAATTAGGGGTTCGGTGCCTTGCTCAAGGGCACCTTTGTCATGGTATCGAAGGTGGAGAGAGTGCTGTTCATTCACAATCCCCACCTTCAATTCCTGCCAGCGAGAATCGAACCAGCAACCTTCAGGTTACAAGCCCGACTCCTAACCATTGGGCCACGACTACTAAGTGACATTACTTGTAAGATTTCTCACGCTTTCCGTACCGTCTTTGAAATTCTTTTAACTTCAGGTGAAACATCAGCGAAGGCTGATAAAACCAAAGCGATCAGCTGCAGTCCATAGTTGATGTAGAACAGACAGAACCGCGGAACATCATCGATTTCTTCCTGAGAAACATGTCAAATACATGATTATTTCAGCAACACTGTACAATAGCATTCTATTCAGTGACATTACTTCATGCATTACATGCAGGCACACATCTGTCATGCATCAAAAAACGAACAATGATTTGTCAATATTCATTTATAGATATACAATTGTTCATTGCTCATTCATGGTGTTCATTATACATTAACAAACGTCAGTTTATAACACTTGAAATCAGTTTTCAGAAATCAGAAAGTCAGTTTTAATTACATACGGTATCTCTTTTCAAAACACACATTGTTTTAAAGTGGATTTACAGAAATTCATAATATTTGTAATACATTAAAGCTTACAGTCCACGCTGAGCAGTTTATTCCAATTTACATTTGACAAAGATATAAACAGTTAACCAAACTGTTAGTTTACTTTATGTATGCATATAAAGGTGGGTACACGTAATATTTGGCAGCTGTCTTGTGGTGATTTCTTTTCTTTCTTTCTTTTTTCTAAAAAGCAGAAAAAGTGTTTTCTGTTGAGTATCATTTATATGATGCATCCGCTGAGGAACAGTGAAAGTAAAGCTCCTCAAAAGATCCTGATGATCAGATTTGATACGCACTGATTTTTCTAGAAAATGATTGATGGAGAATCAAGTAAAGCTGAGCTGCTTGGGTCCAGTAAGTGTTCATCTGGAAACATGACTGCAGTTAATCTGACGCTTACTTTTGACAGCAAAAAGACACGTGAAGCACGAGCTGAAGGAGGACATTTGTACAATTACACTAAAAGACCTTTGACTGGATAAAAACTCTAAACTGTCAATCAGATGAAGTTTACCAACAAAGTTTAATCGTGTTGATCATTTTGTCCAATACGGCATATGCAAGCGATATGCACATGGAGCTGTGAGTGCTGGTGTCAGTACCTTGTTCAGTGCGGCTCTCAGTAAGGTCTGGAACTGGAAGACGGCGCACAACAACTGAAGCAGCCAGAACACAAAGAGACTCCCGGAGTCCACAGATCTCGGTCTGCGCCGCACACACTCCTGGCACAGCATCACAACTATCTACACAAACACAAACCACTCAACACATCAACATCTTCAATTATTTACTGAGTGATCTTAACTCTTTACACGGTTTATTAAAGAAATGCTTATGAAGGTTACCCATGAGACGGCGAACAGAACCGGATTGGTGTAGAGCACCGCTGGATGTTTCTGAGCTGTGGAATCACTCGACGGCCCATGATCCTCCCGAGTGAGCGCCAGCTCCGCTACCGCCGTCAGAAGCAGCAGGCCAGCCACAACCTTTTGCACAACAGCAACAATGTGAGCATATGAGAGTGCTAATCAATCAGACAAACAGTTGCAAAACACTACTAAAGACAGTATATAAAGCCTTTATGTATAATGCATTATAAAAGTAGTTATAATACATTAATTATGCCTTGCAATGCACCTTATAATGCATTGTACAATCTCATGAAGAATTGTAACCACAGTTAATACATTATAATGCTTAACAATTCATTGTTACACTATGCATTTCATATTCAGTTATAATTATTTATGACAAGATATAATGTATTACAGCACACATTATGAATAATTATAATGCGTTATAGCCTTTAATAACCCTTTATAATGCATTATACATAAAGACATATGTGATCCTGGACGACAAAACCAGTCTTAAGTGTCAATTTTTCGAAATTGAGATTTATACATCATCTGAATAAATAAGCTTTCCATTGATGTATAGTTTGTTAGGATCGGACAATATTTGTCTGAGATACAACTATTTGAATATCTGGAATCTGAGGGTGCAAAAAAATCTAAATATTGAGAAAATCGCGTTTAAAGTTGTCCAAATGAAGTTCTTAGCAATGCATATTACTAATCAAAAATTAAGTTTTGATACATTTATGGTAAGAAATTTACGAAATATCTTCAAGGAACATGATCTTTACTTACAGTTTTTTTTCGATTGCTAACACACAATTCATGAAACAATTCCAAATTTTTTCACAACTATAAACACAATCTCAAAAATCTCCTTTTGGGAAACAGGAATCCTTCTGCTAGTCAATGTCTGTTACAGTATACAGCATAAATAAAGTGGTGCAGATATAGTAAAATTCAGAAATAAACTTTAAGAAAAGTTTACTTTCATTACACTTCTGTAAAGAGATCTTACAGTAGATGAAAAGCACTAGAAGAGAAAAGTTCAAAGACCATACAACTGAATATATAGTAAACACACACTGGAATATAATGTCATTTACTGTAAATAAATAAATTCATTCATTCATTCATTCATTCATTACAGTAATTCATTCAGAATCCTCAGCCAATTACAGTATTGGTAGTATCCTTATTTGTTATAGCAGTTTCTTAGTCTTCTGAAAAAGACTTCTCTGCCTCCCTGGACAGACAACTCTCAGTTCTGCAAAAATAGAGTAGATGTAAGGACTATTTGGCTACAAATCATTTCAACAGTACAGTAGTGAGTTTGAGGGTGTACAACATGTGCTACAATATGTACTGTACATAGAATAATGAAAGTTGTCTCATCTGAAGTACTGCTGCTATGTACTGTAATTATATTGTATGTGTCAGTAGTATTGAAACCTTGTAGATGAGCCTGTAGGCCATCTTCCCTCACGGTCAGTCCATGCAGAAGAACGTGGTCAACTATAGTGCTTTGTATTTCATCAGGAACAAATTAACTTTGACCTCATCCCCTTCATTTTCTTTTCTCCTCCTATTCCTCTTTGTCTCCCACTACCATGATTCATTTTCCAAAACACATAATCACTTGTGCTCCTGTGCATATCATCCTGAGATTCTGACCTGTGTGTCCTCAGTTTTGCTACTGAATGTTCACACATGGATAAATGTGCGCTGTTTGAGTTCATTTTTTGATGCTTGAGTGAATTATATTGTGTGTTTGTGTTTTCTGAATGAGAACATGGTTAAACCTGTGCAAAATGTTTGCAGAAAACACTGAGCAAATTGGAACGTGTGTGCAAACAGGTGCAATGTGTTAAAGGTTTTGAGAAACATGTCTTTGTTTTGAGAACTATAGGAATGGTTTGGAAAATTGGGCCAAATGAATCAGTTATAGTGTGTTAGCAATCAAGAAAAACTGTAATATCCTAATGATTTTTGGCATAAAAGAAAAATCTATAATTTTGACCCATACAATGTATTTTTGGCTATTGCTGCAAATATACCCCAGCGACTGAAGACTGGTTTTGTGGTCCGGGTCATATATAAGTAAATTGTTACCAACTTTATTTTTGGGTTTTGATTAAATTATAAAAATATTTAAAATCTGAAATCTTTATTTACTATTGGCTACTTTAAAAGGGAGAAGTAACTGTACATTCCACAGTCACAAATTATTATCTAGTCATACATATGACTTGCACTGCTATATGAAGTAACACAGTAACTACTCATTTAGTAAAAATCAGATCTCTTAGACTAGCCAAACCTAAAGGAGCATTTCTTCCAGAATTTCTAAAATCTCACGATTGACTCTTTGTCATTCCAAAGAAGTGCATTGGTCTTTGTCATTTATACATTTCTCTTTTCTTTGGAATACAAAAGAAAATATTTTGAAGAATGTCCATACAGTGACGCTGGACTCTAACCATCATGTGGAGAATTTGGCTCAACGAGTGTAAGACTGAATTATTATTTTTGGGTGAACTTTCCTTTAAAGTCAGCATGAAACAGAGGTTGTGATCAAATTTTTGTCTATATTGTGGCATCTGAGTGAAACAGCTGACAACAGAACTGAGAACCGTCTCCTGATGTCCACAGAAATGATGAGTGAGCTGATACTACGCAGGCAAAATGTTTCTGATTTGAACATTTTATTAAATGTGACTTACTGTGTTATATGTTGTATACAGTAGATCATTACTTGTTGTTCATTTGACTATCTCTGATGTAATATTTTAAATGACTGTTGTTGAATTATTAACGTCACCTGTTTGCAGATGTAGAGTTTTGAGAGCGGAGCTTTGGCTGGTTTCTTACAGAGAGTCGTGAAGTGCCACGGAGCGCAAAGCCACAGAAAAGCTAAAGGAATCCACACCAGCACCGTTTGCTCCACACATATCGGCAGATCCGGGTCCGGACGCTGCAGGTACGAGGCATTCTGACACACACACACACACACACACACGAGTGAGTGAGGAAGACTGGATGAATGGCATGACGTCAGTGAAAGGACAGATTGGCAGGAGTTCATCTGCAGTCTCACCGTGACTCAGCGTGTCAGCGTGATTTTGCTGACTCTGTCAGCAAAATTTAAAACCTTTAAATATTCTTCATAATTCTTTATGTAGGTTTGTTTTAAGATGTCCTTATAGAACTCATCATTGTATGTCGTATGCAGCTCTCGACTGGCTTCAACCTAAATCTAGAAGGCAATATCACTGGTTTCAGTTTCTCTTCAAATATATTTATTTTTAAAACAGATTTTGGTTCGATCTTCATCTATTTACTCCCTTCGACATATACAGTATCTGCATTTTCTTGTTCCTAGAACTTTTACTGAAGTCGGTCGAAGATCTTTTCGATATAAAGCTCCATCTGACTGGAATAATCCTTAGATCAATTACATCTTTCCGTCTCTTCAGGACTAATTTACTATCTCATTTGAAAATAACCTGTTTATGTTTTTAATTTTGGGTTGAGTATTGCCTTGGTTATATTAACTTATGTCTATTATTTATTTATTTTATATATATATATTGTATATTATTTCTGATAAAGTATTTATATCCATTATTATTATTACTATTATTATCAATAATATATGTGTGTGTATATACAGTGAGGAAAATAAGTATTTGAACACCCTGCTATTTTGCAAGTTCTCCCACTTAGAAATCATGGAGGGTCTGAAATTGTCATCGTAGGTGCATGTCCACTGTGAGAGACATAATCTAAAAAAATCCAGAAATCACAATGTATGATTTTTAACTATTTATTTGTATGATACAGCTGCAAATAAGTATTTGAACACCTGTCTATCAGCTAGAATTCTGACCCTCAAAGACCTGTTAGTCTGCCTTTAAAATGTCCACCTCCACTCCATTTATTATCCTAAATTAGATGCACCTGTTTGAGGTCGTTAGCTGCATAAAGACACCTGTCCACCCCATACAATCAGTAAGAATCCAACTACTAACATGGCCAAGACCAAAGAGCTGTCCAACGACACTAGAGACAAAATTGTACACCTCCACAAGGCTGGAAAGGGCTATGGGGAAATTGCCAAGCAGCTTGGTGAAAAAGGTCCACTGTTGGAGCAATCATTAGAAAATGGAAGAAGCTAAACATGACTGTCATTCTCCCTCGGACTGGGGCTCCATGCAAGATCTCACCTCGTGGGGTCTCAATGATCCTAAGAAAGGTGAGAAATCAGCCCAGAACTACACGGGAGGAGCTGGTCAATGACCTGAAAAGAGCTGGGACCACCGTTTCCAAGGTTACTGTTGGTAATACACTAAGACGTCATGGTTTGAAATCATGCATGGCACGGAAGGTTCCCCTGC